>NC_092737.1:16232100-16340385 GCF_047496885.1 Scyliorhinus torazame
GACACTCTCTACAGTGTCAATGTCCCCTATAGTGAGGAGACTCTCTCTACAGTGTCAATGTCGCTATAGTGAGGAGACTCTCTCTACAGTCTCAATGTCCCTTATAGTGAGGAGACTCTCTCTACAGTCTCAATGTCCCCTACAGTGAGGAGACTCTCTCTACAGTCTCAATGTCCCCTATAGTGAGGAGACTCTCTCTACAGTCTCAATGTCCCCTATAGTGAGGAGACTCTCTCTACAGTCACAATGTCACTATAGTGAGGAGACTGTCTCTACAGTCTCAATGTCCCCTATAGTGAGGAGACTCTCTCTACAGTCTCAATGTGCCTATAGTGAGGAGACTCTCTCTACAGTCTCAATGTCCCCTATAGTGAGGAGACTCTCTCTACAGTCTCAATGTCCCCTATAGTGAGGAGACTCTCTCTACAGTCTCAATGTCCCCTATAGCGAGGAGACTCTCTCTACAGTCTCAATGTCCCCTATAGTGAGGAGACTCTCTCTACAGTCTCAATGTCCCCTATAGTGAGGAGACTCTCTCTACAGTCTCAATGTCCCTCAATAGTCAGGAGACTCTCTCTACAGTCTCAATGTCTCTCCATAGTCAGGAGACTCTCACTACAGTCTCAATGTCCCCTATAGTGAGGCGACTCTCTCTACAGTCTCAATGTCCCCTATAGTGAGGAGACTCTCTCTACAGTCTCAATGTCCCCTATAGTGAGGAGACTCTCTCTTCAGTCGCAATGTGCCCTATAGTGAGGAGACTCTCTCTACAGTCTCAATTTCCCTCAATAGTCAGGAGACTCTCTCTACAGTCTCAATGTCCCCTGTAGTGAGGAGACTCTCTCCACAGTCTCAATGTCCCCTGTAGTGAGGAGACTCTCTCTACAGTCTCAATGTCGCTATAGTCAGGAGACTCTCTCTACAGTCTCAATGTCCCCTATAGTGAGGAGACTCTCTCTACAGTCTCAATGTCCCCTATAGTGAGGAGACTCTCTCTACAGTGTCAATGTCGCTATAGGGAGGAGACACTCTCTACAGTGTCAATGTCCCCTATAGTGAGGAGACTCTATCTACAGTGTCAATGTCGCTATAGTGAGGGGACTCTCTCTACAGTCTCAATGTCCCTTATAGTGAGGAGACTCTCTCTACAGTCTCAATGTCCCCTACAGTGAGGAGACTCTCTCTACAGTCTCAATGTCCCCTATAGTGAGGAGACTCTCTCTACAGTCTCAATGTCCCCTATAGTGAGGAGACTCTCTCTACAGTCACAATGTCACTATAGTGAGGAGACTGTCTCTACAGTCTCAATGTCCCCTATAGTGAGGAGACTCTCTCTACAGTCTCAATGTGCCTATAGTGAGGAGACTCTCTCTACAGTCTCAATGTCCCCTATAGTGAGGAGACTCTCTCTACAGTCTCAATGTCCCCTATAGTGAGGAGACTCTCTCTACAGTCTCAATGTCCCCTATAGCGAGGAGACTCTCTCTACAGTCTCAATGTCCCCTATAGTGAGGAGACTCTCTCTACAGTCTCAATGTCCCCTATAGTGAGGAGACTCTCTCTACAGTCTCAATGTCCCTCAATAGTCAGGAGACTCTCTCTACAGTCTCAATGTCTCTCCATAGTCAGGAGACTCTCACTACAGTCTCAATGTCCCCTATAGTGAGGCGACTCTCTCTACAGTCTCAATGTCCCCTATAGTGAGGAGACTCTCTCTACAGTCTCAATGTCCCCTATAGTGAGGAGACTCTCTCTTCAGTCGCAATGTGCCCTATAGTGAGGAGATTCTCTCTACAGTCTCAATTTCCCTCAATAGTCAGGAGACTCTCTCTACAGTCTCAATGTCCCCTGTAGTGAGGAGACTCTCTCCACAGTCTCAATGTCCCCTGTAGTGAGGAGACTCTCTCTACAGTGTCAATGTCGCTATAGTCAGGAGACTCTCTCTACAGTCTCAATGTCCCCTATAGTGAGGAGACTCTCTCTACAGTCTCAATGTCCCCTATAGTGAGGAGACTCTCTCTACAGTCTCAATGTCTCCTATAGTGAGGAGACTCTCTCCACAGTCTCAATGTCCCCTGTAGTGAGGAGACTCTCTCTACAGTGTCAATGTCGCTATAGTCAGGAGACTCTCTCTACAGTCTCAATGTCCCCTATAGTGAGGAGACTCTCTCTACAGTCTCAATGTCTCCTATAGTGAGGACACTCTATCTAAAGTCACAATGTCCCCTATAGTGAGGAGACTCTCTCTTCAGTCTCAATGTCTCCTATAGTGAGGAGACTCTCTCTTCAGTTACAATGTCGCTATAGTGAGGAGACTCTCTCTACAGTCTCAATGTCGCGATAGTGGGGAGACTCTCTCTACAGTCTCAATGTCCCCTATAGTGAGGAGACTCTCTCTACAGTGTCAATGTCGCTATAGTGAGGAGACTCTCTCTACAGTCTCAATGTCGCTATAGTGAGGAGACTCTCTCTACAGTCTCAATGTCCCCTATAGTGAGGAGACTCTCTCTAAAGTCTCAATGTCTCCTATAGTGAGGAGACTCTCTCTACAGTCTCAATGTCCCCTATAGTGAGGAGGCTCTCTCTACAGTCTCAATGTCCCCTATAGTGAGGAGACTCTCTCTACAGTCTCAATGTCCCCTATAGTGAGGAGACTCTCTCTACAGTCTCAATGTCCCCTATAGTGAGGAAACTCTCTCTACAGTCTCAATGTCCCCTACAGTGAGGAGACTCTCTCTACAGTGTCAATGTCGCTATAGTGAGGAGACTCTCTCTACAGTCTCAATGTCCCCTATAGTGAGGAGACTCTCTCTACAGTGTCAATGTCGCTATAGTGAGGAGACTCTCTCTACAGTCTCAATGTCCCCTATAGTGAGGAGAATCTCTCTACAGTGACAATGTCGCTATAGTGAGGAGACTCTCTCTACAGTCTAATGTCCCCTATAGTGAGGAGACTCTCTCTACAGTCTCAATGTCCCCTATAGTGAGGAGACTGTCTCTACAGTCTCAATGACCCCTATAGTGAGGAGACTCTCTCTACAGTCTCAATGCTGCTCTAGTGAGGAGACTCGTTCTACAGTCTCAATGTCCCCTATAGTGAGGAGGCTCTCTCTACAGTCTCAATGTCCCCTATAGTGAGGAGACTCTCTCTACAGTCTGAATGTCCCCTATAGTGAGGAGACTCTCTCTACAGTCTCAATGTCCCCTATAGTGAGGAGACTCTCTCTACAGTGTCAATGTCGCTATAGTGAGGAGACCCTCTCTACAGTCTCAATGTCCCCTATAGTGAGGAGACTCTCTCTACAGTCTCAATGTCGCTGTAGTGTGGAGACTCTCTCTACAGTCTCAATGTCTCTCCATAGTCAGGAGACTCTCTCTACAGTCTCAATGTCCCCTATAGTGAGGAGATTCTCTCTACAGTCTCAATGTCCCCTATAGTGAGGAGACTCTCTCTACAGTCTCAATGTCCCCTATAGTGAGGAGACTCTCTCTACAGTCTCAATGTCCCCTATAGTGAGGAGACTCTCTCTACAGTCTCAATGTCGCTATAGTGAGGAGACTCTCTCTACAGTCTCAATGTCCCCTATAGCGAGGAGACTCTCTCTACAGTCTCAATGTCCCCTATAGTGAGGAGGCTCTCTCTACAGTCTCAATGTCCCCTATAGTGAGGAGACTCTCTCTACAGTCTCAATGTCCCTTATAGTGAGGAGACTCTCTCTACAGTCTCAATGTCGCCTATAGTGAGGAGACTGTCTCTACAGTCTCAATGTCCCCTATAGTGAGGAGACTCTCTCTACAGTCTCAATGTCCCCTATAGTGAGGAGACTGTCTCTACAGTCTCAATGTCGCTATAGTGAGGAGACTGTCTCTGCAGTCTCAATGTCCCCTATAGTGAGGAGACTCTCTCTACAGTCACAATGTCCCCTATAGTGAGGAGACTTTCTCTACAGTCTCAATGTCCCCTATAGTGAGGAGACTCTCTCTACAGTCTCAATGTCTCTCCATAGTCAGGAGACTCTCACTACAGTCTCAATGTCCCCTATAGTGAGGCGACTGTCTCTACAGTCTCAATGTCCCCAATAGTGAGGAGACTCTCTCTACAGTCTCAATGTCCCCTATAGTGAAGAGACTCTCTCTACAGTCGCAATGTGCCCTATAGTGAGGAGAATCTCTCTACAGTCTCAATGTCCCTCAATAGTCAGGAGACTCTCTCTACAGTCTCAATGTCCCCTGTAGTGAGGAGACTCTCTCCACAGTCTCAATGTCCCCTGTAGTGAGGATACTCTCTCTACAGTCTCAATGTCGCTATAGTCAGGAGACTCTCTCTACAGTCTCAATGTCCCCTATAGTTAGGAGACTCTCTCTACAGTCTCAATGTCCCCTATAGTGAGGAGACTCTCTCTACAGTCTCAATGTCTCCTATAGTGAGGACACTCTATCTAAAGTCTCAATGTCCCCTATAGTGAGGAGACTCTCTCTTCAGTCTCAATGTCTCCTATAGTGAGGAGACTCTCTCTTCAGTTACAATGTCGCTATAGTGAGGAGACTCTCTCTACAGTCTCAATGTCGCGATAGTGGGGAGACTCTCTCTACAGTCTCAATGTCCCCTATAGTGAGGAGACTCTCTCTGCAGTGTCAATGTCCCCTATAGTGAGGAGTCTCTCTCTACAGTGTCAATGTCGCTATAGTGAGGAGACTCTCTCTACAGTCTCAATGTCGCTATAGTGAGGAGACTCTCTCTACAGTCTCAATGTCCCCTATAGTGAGGAGACTCTCTCTAAAGTCTCAATGACCCCTATAGTGAGGAGACTCTCTCTACAGTCTCAATGTCTCCTATAGTGAGGAGACCCTCTCTACAGTCTCAATGACCCCTATAGTGAGGAGACTCTCTCTACAGTCTCAATGACCCCTATAGTGAGGAGACTCTCTCTACAGTCTCAATGACCCCTATAGTGAGGAGACTCTCTCTACAGTCTCAATGTCCCCTATAGTGAGGAGACTCTCTCTACAGTCTCAATGTCGCGATAGTGAGGAGACTCTCTCTACAGTCTCAATGTCCCCTATAGTGGGGAGACTCTCTCTACAGTCTCAATGTCCCCTATAGTGAGGAGACTCTCTCTACAGTCTCAATGTCGCTCTAGTGAGGAGACTCGTTCTACAGTCGCAATGTCCCCTATAGTGAGGAGGCTCTCTCTACAGTCTCAATGTCCCCTATAGTGAGGAGACTCTCTCTACAGTCTCAATGTCCCCTATAGTGAGGAGACTCTCTCTACAGTCTCAATGTCCCCTATAGTGAGGAGACTCTCTCTACAGTGTCAATGTCGCTATAGTGAGGAGACTCTCTCTACAGTCTCAATGTCCCCTATAGTGAGGAGACTCTCTCCACAGTGTCAATGTCGCTATAGTGAGGAGACTCTCTCTACAGTCTCAATGTCCCCTATAGTGAGGAGACTCTCTCTACAGTGTCAATGTCGCTATAGTGAGGAGACTCTCTCTACAGTCTCAATGTCCCCTATAGTGAGGAGACTCTCTCTACCGTCTCAATGTCCCCTATAGTGAGGAGACTCTCTCTACAGTCTCAATGTCCCCTATGGTGAGAAGACCCTCTCTACAGTCACAATGTCGCTATAGTGAGGAGACTGTCTCTACAGTCTCAATGACCCCTATAGTGAGGAGACTCTCTCTACAGTCTCAATGCCGCTCTGGTGAGGAGACTCGTTCTACAGTCTCAATGTCCCCTATAGTGAGGAGGCTCTCTCTACAGTCTCAATGTCCCCTATAGTGAGGAGACTCTCTCTACAGTCTGAATGTCCCCTATAGTGAGGAGACTCTCTCTACAGTCTCAATGTCCCCTATAGTTAGGAGACTCTCTCTACAGTGTCAATGTCGCTATAGTGAGGAGACTCTCTCTACAGTCTCAATGTCCCCTATAGTGAGGAGACTCTCTCTACAGTGTCAATGTCGCTATAGTGAGGAGACTCTCTCTACAGTGTTAATGTCCCCTATAGTGAGGAGACTCTCTCTACAGTGTCAATGTCGCTATAGTGAGGAGACTCTCTCTACAGTCTCAATGTCCCCTATAGTGAGGAGACTCTCTCTACAGTCTCAATGTCCCCTATAGTGAGGAGACTCTCTCTACAGTCTCAATGTCCCCTATAGTGAGGAGACTCTCTCTACAGTCTCAATGTCCCCTATAGTGAGGAGACTCTCTCTACAGTCACAATGTCGCTATAGTGAGGAGACTGTCTCTACAGTCTCAATGTCCCCTATAGTGAGGAGACTCTCTCTACAGTCTCAATGTGCCTATAGTGAGGAGACTCTCTCTACAGTCTCAATGTCCCCTATTGTGAGGAGACTCTCTCTACAGTCTCAATGTCCCCTATAGTGAGGAGACTCTCTCTACAGTCTCAACGTCCCCTATAGTGAGGAGACTCTCTCTACAGTCTCAATGTCGCTATAGTGAGGAGACTCTCTCTACAGTCTCAATGTCCCCTATAGTGAGGAGACTCTCTCTTCAGTCTCAATGTCCCCTATAGTGAGGAGACTCTCTCTACAGTCTCAATGTCCCCTATAGTGAGGAGACTCTCTCTACAGTCTCAATGTCCCCTATAGTGAGGAGACTCTCTCTACAGTCTCAATGTCCCCTATAGTGAGGAGACTCTCTCTACAGTCTCAATGTCCCCTATAGTGAGGAGACTCTCTCTACAGTCTCAATGTCGCTATAGTGAGGAGACTCTCTCTACAGTCTCAATGTCCCCTATAGTGAGGAGACTCTCTCTACAGTCTCAATGTCCCCTATAATGAGGAGACTCTCTCTACAGTCTCAATGTCGCTATAGTGAGGAGACTCTCTCTACAGTCTCAATGTCCCCTATAGTGAGGAGACTCTCTCTACAGTCTCAATGTCCCCTATAGTGAGGAGGCTCTCTCTACAGTCTCAATGTCCCCTATAGTGAGGAGACTCTCTCTACAGTCTCAATGTCCCCTATAGTGAGGAGACTCTCTCTACAGTCTCAATGTCGCCTATAGTGAGGAGACTGTCTCTACAGTCTCAATGTCCCCTATAGTGAGGAGACTCTCTCTACAGTCTCAATGTCCCCTATAGTGAGGAGACTGTCTCTACAGTCTCAATGTCGCTATAGTGAGGAGACTGTCTCTACAGTCTCAATGTCCCCTATAGTGAGGAGACTCTCTCTACAGTCTCAATGTCCCCTATAGTGAGGAGACTTTCTCTACAGTCTCAATGTCCCCTATAGTGAGGAGACTCTCTCTACAGTCTCAATGTCTCCTATAGTGAGGAGACTCTCTCTACAGTGTCAATGTCACGATAGTGAGGAGACTCTCTCTACAGTCTCAATGTCCCCTATAGTGAGGAGACTCTCTCTACAGTCTCAATGTCCCCTATAGTGAGGAGACTCTCTCTACAGTCTCAATGTCCCCCTATAGTGAGGAGACTCTCTCTACAGTCTCAATGTCCCCTATAGTGAGGAGACTATCTCTACAGTCTCAATGTCCCCTGTAGTGAGGAGACTCTCTCTACAGTCTCAATGTCCCCTATAGTGAGGAGACTATCTCTACAGTCTCAATGTCCCCTGTAGTGAGGAGACTCTCTCTACAGTCTCAATGTCCCCTGTAGTGAGGAGACTCTCTCTACAGTCTCAATGTCACTATAGCGAGGAGACTCTCTCTACAGTCTCAATGTCTCCTATAGTGAGGAGACTCGTTCTACAGTCTCAATGTCCCCTAAAGTGAGGAGACTCTCTCTACAGTCTCAATGTCACTATAGCGAGGAGACTCTCTCTACAGTCTCAATGTCACTATAGTGAGGAGACTCTCTCTACAGTCTCAATGTCACTATAGTGAGGAGACTCTCTCTACAGTCGCAATGTCCCCTGTAGTGAGGAGACTCTCTCTACAGTCTCAATGTCCCCTATAGTGAGGAGACTCTCTCTACAGTCTCAATGTCCCCAATAGTGAGGAGACTCTCTCTACAGTCTCAATGTCGCCTATAGTGAGGAGACTCTCTCTACAGTCTCAGTGCGTCCTCCAATGGTGCCGATTGTTTTGGAAAGCCTGGTAAAATTAGGTAAAAGCACTGCACTGCCTATGCTGTAAATGAAGGAAGAGGTTGTACCAATCCCTTCAGGCCTGACTTCAACTGGAGATGGAAAGTTAAATAACGTTTCCCGTCCTGTACGTCCCGTCACAGATTCACAGAAATGTTACAGCTCAGAACGAGGCCATTTGGCCCCTTGCGTGTGTACTGGCTCTCCCAATGGGCCATTCGTATAGTGCCAGTCTCCCACATCTTTGGTTATTCTCTCCTGCGATGTGGGCACCGTTGGCGAGGGCAGCATGTACCCATCGTTTATTGCCCTTGAATCGAGTGGGTCTCGCTCGCCATTTCAGAGGGGCAGTTGAGAGTCGACCACATTGACTGTGTGGGGTCAGGAGGCACGTGTAGGCCAGACCGGGGTAAGGAGGGCAGATTTCTTTCCCTGAAGTGGACTTTAGTGAACGAGTTCAGTAGCAAGTAACATGTACGCACCATCGGCCTTCGGAACATCGGAACAGGCCACCATTCAGCCCGTCGAGCCTGCTCCCCCATCCAATACGATCATGGCTGATTGGACAATGTTTTTACACCCACTGCCCCCATCACCCTTTACATCATTATCAAGCTGAAATCTCTCAATCACCGCTTTAAACACACTCCCGACTGAGCTCCCTCTGGGATCGAGAAGATTCACCAACCTCTGAGTAACAAAATAATAATAATCTTTATTAGTGTCACAAGTAGGCTCACATTAACGCTGCAATGAGGTTACTGTGAAAATCCCCTCGTCGCCACATTCCGGCGCCTGTTCGGGTACACGGAGGGAGAATTCAGAATGTCCAATTCACCCAACGGGCACGTCTTTCGGGGACTTGTGGGAGGAAACCGGAGCGCCCGGAGGAAACCCACGCAGACACGGGGCGGACGTGCAGACTCCCCACAGACAGTGACCCAAGCCGGGAATCGAACCTGGGACCCTGGAACTGGGAAGCGACAGTGCTAACCACTGTGCTACCGTGCCGCCTTGTAGGGAAAGGTAGGGTGGCCTTTCGAAGGGTCGGTGCAGACTCGATGGGCCGAATGGCCTCCTTCTCCACGCTTTGAGGAACTCTGTCATCCTAAGATCGCCCATTTCACCCCCCCCCCCCCCCCCCCCCCCCCCACTATTTTGCTCTCCTGGTCACCTCCAGCCCGTGGCGCATCACCCATCCACCAGAGGGCGACAGAGCAGCACACAGACATCAGCGGCTGGTTTGAGAGTGTGTTACAAAGTGGGGCGGGGGGGGGAATCCCTGAGGATCCCCATTGGCGCGTGTGTGTGTGTGTGTGTGTGTGCGCCCAGGGGGCAAAGAGGCTGACTTGTCTAAAATCAGACACTGTCATTTTTGTTTCAAAAATAATAATGACAATCTTCATTCAGTGTGACAAGTGGGTTTGCATTAACCCTGCAATCAAGGTGCTGCGATGAGCTTGACCATTCAGTGGAGTTTAATCCGGACAAATGTGAGGTGATGCATTTTGGTAGGCCTAACAAAGAGGGAAAATATACCGTAAATGGCAAAACTCTTAGGATTATAGAAAGTCAGAGGGATCTGGGCAGCACGGGTAGCACAGCGGTTAGCGCTGTTGCTTTGCAGCTCCCAGGGTCCCGGGTTCGATTCCCGGCTCGGGTCACTGTCTGTGCGGAGTCTGCGCGTCCTCCCCCCTGTGTCGGAGTGGGTTTCCTCCGGGTGCTCCGATTTCTTCTCGCAGTCCAAAGATGTGCGGGTTAGGTGGATTGGCCGCGCTAAATTGCCCTTAGTGTCCAAAAGGGTTCGGTGGAGTTACTGGGTTATAGGGTGGAGGTGTGGGCTTGGGTCGGGTGCCCTTTCCGGGGGACGGTGCAGACTCGATGGGCCGAATGGCCTCCTTCTGCAGTGTAAATTCTACGGTTCTATGGGCGTGCAGGTGCACAGATCTTTGAAGGTGGCAACACAAGTGGACAAGGTAGTCGAGAAGGCATACGGAATGCGTGCCTTGAATGGGCAGGGCATCAAGTATAAAAACTGGCATGTCAGGCTGCAGTTGTATAGAACCTTGGTAAGGCCGCACTTGGAATATTGTCCACAATTCTGGCCGCCGCACTACCAGAAGGATGTGGAGGCTTTGGAGAGGGTGCAGAGGAGGTTTAACCAGGATGTTGCCTGGTCTGGAGGGTGTTAGCTGTGTGGAGAGGCTGAATAGACTCGGACTGTTTTCATTAGAAAGACGGAGGTTGAGGGGCGACCTGATGGAGGTCTACAAGATTATGTGGGGCATGGATAGAGTGGATGGGCAGGTTCTTTCTCAGGGTGGAGGGGTCAGTCACCAGGGGGCATAGGTTTAAGGTCCGTGGGGCAAAGTTTCGAGGAGATGTGCGAGGCAGGTTTTTTACACAGAGGGTGGTGAGTGCCTGGAACGCGTTGCCAGGGGAGGTTGTGGAAGCAGATACATTAACTGCGTTCAAAGGCATCTTGACAAACACATGGATAGGACGGGTCTAGAGGGATACGGATTGGATTGGATTTGTTTATATGTCACGTGTACCGAGGTACAGTGAAAAGTATTTTCAGCACGAGGAAGTGCTGAGGGTTTTGGCAAAGGTTAGTATCACAACCGGCACGGGCTTGGAGGGCCGAAGGGCCTGTTCCTGTGCTGCATTGTTCTTTGTTCTACAGGGTTTTGGCCAAGGTTGGTATGATGACCGGTGCATAGAATCGTAGAATTTACAGTGCAGAGAAAGGCCATTCAGCCCATCGAGTCTGCACCGGCCCTTAGAAAGAGCACCCTACTCAAGCCCACGCCACCTCCACCCCATCCCCTAATGGCCCCCTTAACCCCAATTAACCCTTTTGGACACTAAGGGCAATTTATCACGGCCAATCCACCTAACCCGCACATCTTTGGACTGTGGGAGGAAACCGGAGCACCCGGAGGAAACCCACGCACACACGGGGAGAACGCGCAGACTCTGCACAGACAGTGACCCAGCGGGGAATCGCACCTGGGACCCTGGAGCTGTGAAGCAACAGTGCTAACCACCGTGCTACCGTGCTGCCCTGGTACAGGCTTGGAGGGCCGAAGGGCCTGTTCCTTGTGCTATATTGTTCTTTGTAAGTTTTTTTAAAATTTAGAGCACCCAATTCATTTTTTCCCAATTAAGGGGGCAATTTAGCCCGGCCAATCCAACGACCCTGCGCATCTTTTGGGTTGTGGGGGCGAAACCCACGCAGGCACGGGGAGAATGTGCAAACTCCACACGGGCAGTGACTACGGGACTCGGCGCCGTGAGGCAGCAGTGCTAACCACTGCGCCACCCTTGTTCTTTGTAAGATGTCCTGCCTCCCAATTTTGCACCTTGCAATGGCTTGAGAAGGGGGTATGATGGGGGGGGTATGAAGGGGATAGAATCATAGAATTTACAGTGCAGAGAGAGGCCATTCGGCCCATCGAGTCTGCACCGGCCCTTGGAAAGAGCACCCCACTCATGCCCGTCCCACCTCCACCCCATCCCCATCTGATGATTTCATTGTCATCTCAGGGAGGAATCTCTGCCCCAGGTTATAACAGGGCTGTCAATCAGAGGGTGATTGGCAGGGGGTTGGGCCAATGGGGAAGCAGGGGGTGGCTGGTGGGGGGACGGTGCCCAATCAGAGGCTAAAGGGGGCGTGTCCCCCCGCCCCAGACGCCCCGCCCCCCCCGGGTCAGTTTCAGCTCCGCTCCTGGGGAAAAGTTGCGTGCAGAGTTTGGGGAAAGTTTGGTGGTTGCTGCTACTGAGGATGCGTTAGGCGGAGGAGGGGACGGCTTCACCATGGGGCACAGGCTGCTGCTGGGCTGGTTGCTGCTGCTGCCGCTGCCCGGTGTGGAAGGTGGGTCCTGTAAACTGCTGGAGAGAGGGAATGTGGCACTGAGAGAGGGAGAGATGGATGGATGGACGTGCTGCTGTTTGCAGCAGCGATCTGAGCGAGGCTGCTGAACAGGCAGCCAGGCAGATTCTCAGAGTAAACTGCATTCGGTGGGAGAGAGGTGGAGGGGGGAGAGAGAGAGGGAGGGGGAGAGGTGGAGAGGGGAGAGAGAGGGAGGTGGAGGTGGAGGGGGAGAGGGAGAGGGAGAGGGAGAGGGAGAGGGAGAGAGAGAGAGAGAGAGAGAGAGGTGGAGGGGGAGAGAGAGAGAGAGGTGGAGGGGGAGAGAGAGAGAGAGAGAGGTGGAGGGGGGGGGGGGAGAGAGAGAGGTGGAGGGGGGGGGGAGAGAGAGAGAGGTGGAGGGGGGGGAGAGAGAGAGAGGTGGAGGGGGGGGAGAGAGAGAGAGGTGGAGGGGGGGGAGAGAGAGAGAGGTGGAGGGGGGGGGAGAGAGAGGTGGAGGGGGGGGAGAGAGAGGTGGAGGGGGGGGAGAGAGGTGGAGGGGGGGGAGAGAGGTGGAGGGGGGGGGAGAGAGAGGTGGAGGGGGGGAGAGAGAGGTGGAGGGGGGGGAGAGAGAGGTGGAGGGGGGGGGAGAGAGAGAGGTGGAGGGGGGGGGGGAGAGAGAGAGGTGGAGGGGGGGGGAGAGAGAGAGGTGGAGGGGGGGAGAGAGAGAGGTGGAGGGGGGGGGGGAGAGAGAGAGGTGGAGGGGGGGGGGGAGAGAGAGAGGTGGAGGGGGGGGGGGAGAGAGAGAGGTGGGGGGGGGGGAAGAGAGAGAGGTGGAGGGGGGGGGAGAGAGGTGGAGGGGGGGAGAGAGAGAGGGAGGTGGAGGGGGAGAGAGAGAGGTGGAGGGGGGGGGAGAGAGAGGTGGAGGGGGGGGGGAGAGAGAGGTGGAGGGGGGGGGGAGAGAGAGGTGGAGGGGGGGGGAGAGAGAGGTGGAGGGGGGGGGAGAGAGAGGTGGAGGGGGGGGGGAGAGAGAGGTGGAGGGGGGGGGGAGAGAGAGGTGGAGGGGGGGGGGAGAGAGGTGGAGGGGGGGGGAGAGAGGTGGAGGGGGGGGGAGAGAGAGGTGGAGGGGGGGGAGAGAGGTGGAGGGGGGGGGGAGAGAGAGGTGGAGGGGGGGGAGAGAGAGGTGGAGGGGGGGGGGGAGAGAGAGGTGGAGGGGGGGGGAGAGAGTGGTGGAGGGGGGGGAGAGAGAGGTGGAGGGGGGGAGAGAGAGGTGGAGGGGGGGGAGAGAGAGGTGGAGGGGGGGGGAGAGAGAGGTGGAGGGGGGGGGAGAGAGGTGGAGGGGGGGGAGAGAGGTGGAGGGGGGGGAGAGAGGTGGAGGGGGGGGAGAGAGAGGTGGAGGGGGGGGAGAGAGAGGTGGAGGGGGGGGAGAGAGAGGTGGAGGGGGGGGAGAGAGAGGTGGAGGGGAGAGAGAGGTGGAGGGGAGAGAGAGGTGGAGGGGAGAGAGAGGTGGAGGGGAGAGAGAGGTGGAGGGGAGAGAGAGGTGGAGGGGGGGAGAGAGAGGTGGAGGGGGGGAGAGAGAGGTGGAGGGGGGGGGAGAGAGAGGTGGAGGGGGGGGAGAGAGAGGTGGAGGGGAGAGAGAGGTGGAGGGGGGGAGAGAGAGAGGGAGGTGGAGGGGGAGAGAGGGAGGTGGAGGGGGAGAGAGAGAGGTGGAGGGGGGGGGAGAGAGAGAGGTGGAGGGGGGGGAGAGAGAGGTGGGGGGGGGAGAGAGAGGTGGGGGGTGGAGAGAGAGGTGGAGGGGGGGAGAGAGAGGTGGAGGGGAGAGAGAGGTGGAGGGGGGAGAGAGAGAGAGGTGGAGGGGGGGGAGAGAGAGGTGGAGGGGGGGGAGAGAGGTGGAGGGGGGAGAGAGAGAGGTGGAGGGGGGAGAGAGAGAGGTGGAGGGAGGAGAGAAAGAGGTGGAGGGAGGAGAGAAAGAGGTGGAGGGAGGAGAGAAAGAGGTGGAGGGAGGAGAGAAAGAGGTGGAGGGTGGAGAGAAAAAGGTGGAGGGGGGAGAATAAGAGGTGGAGGGGGGAGAGAAAGAGGTGGAGGGGGGAGAGAAAGAGGTGGAGGGGGGGAGAGAAAGAGGTGGAGGGGGGGAGAGAGAAAGGTGGATGGGGGGAGAGAAAGAGGTGGGGGGGAGAGAAAGAGGTGGGGGGGAGAGAAAGAGTTGGAGGGGGGGAGAGAGTTGGAGGGGGGGAGAGAGTTGGAGGGGGGGAGAGAGTTGGAGGGGGGGAGAGAGTTGGAGGGGGGGAGAGAGTTGGAGGGAGGGCGAGAGAAAGGTGGATCGGGAGAAAGAAAGGGGGGGAGAGAGAGAGGAGGGGGAAGAGAAAGAGGTGGAGGGGGAGAGAGAGAAGGAGAGGGGAGAGAGAAAAGGAGAGGGGCGTGAGAGGTGAGGGGGAGAGAGAGAAGGAGAAGGTGAGGGGGAGAGAGAGAGAGAGAGAAGGAGAGGGGGGAGAGAGAGAAGGAGAGGGGGGAGAGAGAGAAGGAGAGGGGGGAGAGAGAGAAGGAGAGGGGAGAGAGAGAGAAGGAGAGGGGAGAGAGAGAGAAGGAGAGGGGAGAGAGAGAGAAGGAGAGGGGGAGAGAGAGAAGGAGAGGGGAGAGAGAGAAGGAGAGGGGAGAGAGAGAAGGAGAGGGGAGAGAGAGAAGGAGAGGGGAGAGAGAGAAGGAGAGGGGGAGAGAGAGAAGGAGAGGGGGGAGAGAGAGAAGGAGAGGGGGGAGAGAGAGAAGGAGAGGGGGGAGAGAGAGAAGGAGAGGGGGGAGAGAGAGAAGGAGAGGGGGGAGAGAGAGAAGGAGAGGGGGGAGAGAGAGAAGGAGAGGGGGGAGAGAGAGAAGGAGAGGGGGGAGAGAGAGAAGGAGAGGGGGGAGAGAGAGAAGGAGAGGGGGGGGAGAGAGAGAAGGAGAGGGGGGAGAGAGAGAAGGAGAGGGGGGAGAGAGAGAAGGAGAGGGGGGGAGAGAGAGAAGGAGAGGGGGGAGAGAGAGAAGGAGAGGGGGGGAGAGAGAGAAGGAGAGGGGGGGAGAGAGAGAAGGAGAGGGGGGAGAGAGAGAAGGAGAGGGGGGAGAGAGAGAAGGAGAGGGGGGAGAGAGAGAAGGAGAGGGGGAGAGAGAGAAGGAGAGGGGGGAGAGAGAGAAGGAGAGGGGGGAGAGAGAAGAGGAGAGGGGGGAGAGAGAAGGAGAGGGGGGAGAGAGAGAGGAGGAGAGAGAGAGAGAAGGGGAGGGGAGAGAGGAGAGAAGTATGGGGAGAGAGGGGGAGGGGGAGAGAGAGAAGGTGAGGGGGGTGAGGGAGGGGGTGGGGGATGTCTGTCTGGGGTTCAGTCTGTCGAGTTCGACTCTGCTGTTGCGCAGTTCAGTGTAATACGAGCTGAACAAATATTTCTCACATACAGTCAGCAGGCTGTACTCTGTGCCTTGCAGCGAGTTGCCTATTATTGTACGGGATCCATTGTGTCCGCGTTTCCGTGGCTATGTGTATATATAGAAAAGAGTATTTAATCGAGATGCTGAAGATTATGAAGGGGGTTTTTGATGGAGTGAATAGAGAGGAGAATGCACTGATAGAGGACTGATTGGAGATAACTGGCAACATGAAAACTCGGGGGGGGGGGGGGGTTTGGAGTGGGGGAGGGGAGGGGAGCGGTGATGCAGAATCTTGTGTTTCTGGGACCTGGAAGATACGGTGATATGCAGAGGGGCAGGTAGTATTGAGGAAGCAGGAGGGCTGCAGAAGGATTTGGACAGGCTAGGAGAGTGGGCAATGAAGTGGCAGATGGAATACAATGTGGGAAAGTGTGAGGTTGTGCACTTTGTAGGAGGAATGGAGACATTGACTATTTTCTAAATGGGGAGAGGCTTTGTAAATCAGAAGCACAAAGGGACTTGGGAGTCCTTGTCCACGATTCTCTTAAGGTTAACGTGGGGGTTCAGTCGGTGGTTAGGAAGGCAAATGCAATGTTAGCATTCATGTCGAGAGGGCTAGAATACAAGACCAGGGATGTACTTCTGAGGCTGTATAAGGCTCTGGTCAGGCCCCATTTGGAGTATTGTGAGCAGTTTTGGGCCCCGTATCTAAGGAAGGATGTGCCGGCCTTGGAAAGGGTCCAGAGGAGGTTCACATGAATGATCCCTGGAATGAAGATATCGTCGTGCGAGGAGCGGTTGAGGACTCTGGGTCTGTACTCGGTGGAGTTTAGAAGGATGAGGGGGGGATCTTATTGAAACTTACAGGATACTGCGAGGCCTGGAGAGAGTGGACGTGGAGAGGATGTTTCCACTTGTAGGAGAAACTAGAACCCGAGGACACAATCTCAGACTGAAGGGACGATCCTTTAAAACTGAGATGAGGAGGAATTTCTCCAGCCAGAGGGTGGGGAATCTGTGGAACTCTTTGCCGCAGAAGGCTGTGGAGGCCAAATCACTGAGTGTCTTTAAGACAGAGATAGATAGGTTCTTGATTAATGAGGGGATCAGGGGTTATGGGGAGAAGGCAGGAGAATGGGGATGAGAAAAATGTCAGCCATGATTGAATGGCGGAGCAGACTCGATGGGCCCCCTCCACCTTTCTCTCTCCCCCATCTCTCTCTCCCCCCTCCACTTCTCTTTCTCCCCTCCTCCACCTCCCTCTCTCTCTCCCCCCTCCACCTCCCTGGGTTTTTGAACAAAGTATATTTACCGTTATGTGCACAGAATAAGGTATATAAAAAAGTAATAATATAAAATAAAATAACTGGTAGGGTATTGTGCATCAGCTCAACAGCAGCAACTCTGTACAATTGGCAATATTATTTGCAACACATCAGTAGGCATCTGTTGAGGGGGGTGGGGAGACTGTGGAGGTAGATATACATTTGGGTGCCAGAGAAACAATTAGAGGGCGATACGCGACTGGGTTTGGTGTTGGTGTTGTCGCTCGCTCCTCCCGGACGGGTTTCGCTGCCGCTGTCGTCTCGCGCTCCCCTCCGCTTCGGCCATTCGGCCCGTCTTTCGCCCGGATTCTCCTTGCTCTCTGCTCCGGGAGATGCCAAGTTTGTTATCGTATCCCGTGCCCTCCTTCCGGCTGTCATTCCCCTGCCTCCCCCCTTCCCCACCTCCCTGGTTCTCCTCTATTGCTCCCTGTCTCTTCACTCTTTCCCCCCCCCCCCCCTATGGTTCGCCTTTCTTTTCTCTTAGGTTTAGCAGTCGTCATCCCCCACCCTCTCCCGGTCTATCCCTCCCTCTCCTGCTTCGGCTACTTTCCCCTGATTCTTGGCTACCTGGCTATTTCTTCTGCTTGTTCGTTGGCCACCAACAGGTCCCGGAACGATTGGGCGACTGGCTCCCGCGTTCTGTGGAAGCTGCCGTCCGACCCTCGGATGGCGAATTTGATTTTCTCCGTTTGGAGAGATTCCGAGAGGTGGGACGGCCAGTCCGCAGCTTTGGGTGGTGCTGCTGACCGCCAGCCGAACAGGATTCCATGGCGGGCGATCAGGGAGGTAAAGGCAAGTTGGTCCGCCCTCCTCCCCAGGAATGGATATGGCTGGTCTGAAACCCCGAAGACTGCCACTTTCGGGCATGGCTCCACCCTCACCCCCACCACTTTGGACATTGCCTCGACGAAGGCTGTCCAGTACCCCGCAAGTCTGGGGCAAGACCAGAACATGTGGGTATGGTTGGCCGGGCCTCCTTGGCACCGCTCACACCTGTCCACCACCTTCGGGAAGAACCTACTCATACGAGTTCTTGTTAAGTGGGCTCAATGTACCACTGCGTCAGGCTGAGCCTTGCGCACGTGGAGGTGGAGTTGACCCTATGCAGTGCTTCGCTCCAGAGTCCCCACCCTATTTCAATCCCCAGGTCCTCCTCCCATTTCTTGTTGCGTCCAGTACGGTATCGGCCCTCTACCAGTCGGTCATACATGTTGCTACAGTTCCCTTTATCTAGGATGCTTGCGTCCAGTAACACGTCCAGTAATGTCTGTGGTGGGCGGTTGTGGGTACGCCCTTGTCTCCTTTCGTAGGAAGTTTTTGGGTTGCATGTCTTGTGGTCTTAACGCCCCACCTGTAAATCCCGTGTTGAATCCGTTGGGCTATGTTGGGAATCATGCTTGCTGATCTGAGTGAGGAATTCCCGTGAATGAATCATTCCGCCAACTGTTTTAACGGGGCATGACTGCAAAATGGAGGTCGCCGATTAAACTATTCAAGTGTGACTCTGCGACGTGCTTGTCTGCCTGCTCAAAGTTAAATGTTGCTGGGAATGGGTTCCTGAATGAAAAAATAAAATGGTTGAAGATATATTGTTCTCGAGAGAAAATGTCTCCCCAGCTGCATCATATGGAGCATTGTCCATTGTGCAGCTTCAGAGGAAATTAGTTTGATGAACTCAATGGCTGTCTTCGAATCGTAGAATCCCGACAGTGCAGAAGGAGGCCATTCGGCCCATTGAGTCTGCATTGACCCTCCGAAAGAGCATCCTACCCAGTTCCCCAAGTCTTGCCCGTAGTCTAGCCTGTACGTCACTGGACATTACGGATCAATTTTAGCGTGGCCAATCCACCTCCCCTCACCCAGCGACGATCAGGTCCCCAATTTGGAATTCAGGCAAAATCTCTCTAACCGGAGAGTGGGGAGAATGTGGGACTCGCTCCCGCAGGGAGTGGGGAGAATGTGGGACTCGCTCCCACGGGGAGTGGGGAGAATGTGGGACTCGCTCCCGCAGGGAGTGGGGAGAATGTGGGACTCGCTCCCACGGGGAGTGGGGAGAATGTGGGACTCGCTCCCGTGGGAGAATGTGGGACTCGCTCCCACGGGGAGTGGGGAGAATGTGGGACTCGCTCCCACGGGGAGTGGGGAGAATGTGGGACTCGCTCCCAGGGGGGGGTGGGGAGAATGTGAGACTGGCACCCAGGGGGGGTGGGGAGAATGTGGGACTCGCTCTCACGGGGAGTGGGGGGAATGTGGGACTCGCTCCCACGGGGAGTGGGGATAATGTGAGACTTGCTGCTGCAGGGAATGGGGAGGTAGTGGGACTCGCTCCCGCAGGGAGTGGGGAGAATGTGGGACTCGCTCCTGCAGGCAATGGGGAAAATGTGGGACTCTCTCTCATGGAGAGCGGAGAGAATGTGGGACTCGCTCCCGTGGGGAGTGGGGAGAATGTGGGACTCACTCCCACGGGGAGTGGGGAGAATGTGGGACTCGCTCCCACGGGGAATGGGGAGAATGTGGGACTCGCTCCCACTGGGAGCGGGGAGAATGTGGGACTTGCTCCCACGGGGAGTGGGGAGAATGTGGGACTCGCTCCCACGGGGAGTGGGGAGAATGTGGGACTCGCTCCCACGGGGAGTGGGGAGAATGTGGGACTCGCTCCCACGGGGAGTGGGGAGAATGTGGGACTCGCTCCCACAGGGGAGTGGGGAGAATGTGGGACTCGCTCCCACAGGGGAGAGGGGAGAATGTGGGACTCGCTCCCACTGGGAGCGGGGAGAATGTGGGACTCGCTCCCACTGGGAGCGGGGAGAATGTGGGACTCGCTCCCACTGGGAGCGGGGAGAATGTGGGACTCGCTCCCACGGGGAGCGGGGAGAATGTGGGACTCGCTCCCACGGGGAGCGGGGAGAATGTGGGATTCGCTCCCACGGGGAGTGGTTGAGGTGACCAGTGTTGATACATTGAAGGGGGGGTGGATTAAATACACGAGTAAGTATGGAATAAAAGGATTTGGGGGTGGGCTGGAAGAAGGGAGGACCTTCGTGATGAGCTGCAGCAGCACCAGCATGGAGTAGATGGGCTGAATGGTCTGTTTATCCGTCCTTCACACGCAATGTAATTCTGCCCCCGACAATAGGCTGGCAGTAGTGTAAAACATGATACGAAAATTACCCAAACCCTCGACATGCAACAGGAAACATCAAAGAGCAGAGAGTTAGTTACTCTGTGACTGATAAAACTCGGAGATTAAGGAAGGCAGGTATTAAGCATGGATCACAATATATCTTCTGAGCTAAACGCCAGATTGGCAAACGGACTTCAAAGTCGCAGGCGAGGTGACGGAGCTCTCTGTGCTTAACCTCCTTCACACTGCTCTGCAGCAGATAGGGAAAGTAATTGGACAAGTTACCACATTGCTTTAATATGTTTATCTGGCTCTCACACACTGTTCACAGGTTGACTGCAGCGGCTCTGTCAGTGGTCAGGGTCTGCACTGTTTCCCTGGTCTCTGGGGTAACGCGGAGAGTGGGTAGATACCTGGGTCAGATTACACTTCATTCAAATCTCTGCTTATTTTAAATGGATTAACACAAGGCATGAACTGGGATTTGATCCGAGCGTGCGAATGTTTAATTATCTCGACACCAGTTAATTCTAAACTCAACAGCTGATACTGCAATTAATTCCATCCCTTCCCCACTTGCACACACTGTGGTGAGCAGTGACCGACACGTCCCCACCAGTACTGTACCCCAGTGTTATACAGTGACAGACCCGTCCCCACCAGTACTGTACCCCAGTGTTATACAGTGACAGACCCGTCCCCACCAGTACTGTACCCCAGTGTTATACAGTGACAGACCCGTCCCCACCAGTACTGTACCCCAGTGTTATACAGTGACAGACCCGTCCCCACAATTACTGTACCCAAGTGTTATACAGTGACAGACCAGTCCCCACCAGTACTGTACCCCAGTGTTATACAGTGACAGACCCGTCCCCACCAGTACTGTACCCCAGTGTTATACAGTGTCAGACCCGTCCCCACCGGTACTGTACCCCAGTGTTATACAGTGACAGACCCGTCCCCACCAGTACTGTACCCCAGTGTTATACAGTGACAGACCCGTCCCCACCAGTACTGTACCCCAGTGTTATACAGTGACCGACCCGTCCCCACCAGTACTGTACCCCAGTGTTATACAGTGACAGACCCGTCCCCACCAGTACTGTACCCCAGTGTTATACAGTGACAGACCCGTCCCCACCAGTACTGTACCCCAGTGTTATACAGTGACAGACCCGTCCCCACCAGTACTGTACCCCAGTGTTATACAGTGACAGACCCGTCCCCACAATTACTGTACCCAAGTGTTATACAGTGACAGACCCGTCCCCACCAGTACTGTACCCCAGTGTTATACAGTGACAGACCCGTCCCCACCAGTACTGTACCCCAGTGTTATACAGTGACAGACCCGTCCCCACCAGTACTGTACCCCAGTGTTATACACTGACAGACCCGTCCCCACCAGTACTGTACACCAGTGTTATACAGTGACAGACCCGTCCCCACCAGTACTGTACCCCAGTGTTATACAGTGACAGACCCGTCCCCACCAGTACTGTACCCCAGTGTTATACAGTGACAGACCCGTCCCCACCAGTACTGTACCCCAGTGTTATACAGTGACAGACCCGTCCCCACCAGTACTGTACCCCAGTGTTATACAGTGACAGACCCGTCCCCACCAGTACTGTACCCCATTGTTATACACTGACAGACCCGTCCCCACCAGTACTGTACACCAGTGTTATACAGTGACAGACCCGTCCCCACCAGTACTGTACCCCAGTGTTATACACTGACAGACCCGTCCCCACCAGTACTGTACCCCAGTGTTATACACTGACAGACCCGTCCCCACCAGTAATGTACCCCAGTGTTATACAGCGACAGACCCGTCCCCAGCAGTAGTGTACCCCAGTGATATACAGTGACAGACCCGTCCCCACCAGTACTGTACCCCAGTGTTATACAGTGACAGACCCGTCCCCACCAGTACTGTACCCCAGTGTTATACACTGACAGACCCGTCCCCACCAGTACTGTACCCCAGTGTTATACAGTGACAGACCTGTCCCCACCAGTACTGTACCCCAGTGTTATACAGTGGCAGACACGTCCTCACCAGTACTGCACACCAGTGTTATACAGTGACAGACCTATCCCCACAAGTACTGTACCCCAGTGTTATACAGTGACAGACCCATCCCCGCGAGTACTGTACTCCAGTGTTATACAGTGACAGACCCATCCCCGCCAGTACTGTACCCCAGTGTTATACAGTGACAGACCTATCCCCACGAGTACTGTACCCCAGTGTTATACAGTGACAGACCTATCCCCACCAGTACTGTACCCCAGTGTTATACAGTGACAGACCCATCCCCGCCAGTACTGTACCCCAGTGTTATACAGTGACAGACCCGTCCCCACCAGCACTGTACCCCAGTGTTATACAGTGACAGACCCATCCCCACCAGTACTGTACCCCAGTGATATACAGTGACAGACCCGTCCCCACCAGTACTGTACCCCAGTGTTATACAGTGACAGACCCGTCCCCACCAGTACTGTACCCCAGTGTTATACACTGACAGACCCGTCCCCACCAGTACTGTACCCCAGTGTTATACAGTGACAGACCTGTCCCCACCAGTACTGTACCCCAGTGTTATACAGTGACAGACACGTCCTCACCAGTACTGCACACCAGTGTTATACAGTGACAGACCCATCCCCGCCAGTACTGTACCCCAGTGTTATACAGTGACAGACCCGTCCCCACCAGCACTGTACCCCAGTGTTATACAGTGACAGACCCATCCCCACCAGTACTGTACCCCAGTGTTATACAGTGACAGACCCGTCCCCACCAGTACTGTACCCCAGTGTTATACAGTGACAGACCCGTTCCCACCAGTACTGTACCCCAGTGTTATACAGTGACAGACCCGTCCCCACCCGTACTGTACCCCAGTGTTATACAGTGACAGACCCGTCCCCACCAGTACTGTACCCCAGTGTTATACAGTGACAGACCCGTTCCCACCAGTACTGTACCCCAGTGTTATACAGCGACAGACCCGTCCCCACCAGTACTGTACCCCAGTGTTATACAGTGACAGACCTGTCTCCACCAGTACTGTACCCCAGTGTTATACAGTGACAGACCCGTCTCTAGGAGTACTGTACCCCAGTGTTACACAGTGACAGACCCGTTCCCACCAGTACTGTACCCCAGTGTTATACAGTGACAAACCTGTCCCCACCAGTACTGTACCCCAGTGTTACACAGTGATAGACCCGTCCCCACCAGTACTGTACCCCAGTGTTATACAGTGACAGACCCATCCCCACCAGTACTGTACCCCAGTGTTATACAGCTACAGACCCGTCCCCACCAGTACTGTACCCCAGTGTTATACAGCGACAGACCCGTCCCCACAAGTTCTGTACCCCAGTGTTATACAGTGAGAGCCCCATCCCCACCAGTACTGTACCCCAGTGTTATACAGCGACAGGCACGTCCCCACAAGTTCTGTACCCCAGTGTTATACAGTGACAGACCCGTCCCCACCAGTACTGTACCCCAGTGTTATACAGTGACAGACCCGTCCTCACCATTACTGTACCCCAGTGTTATACAGTGACAGACCTGACGCCACCAGTACTGTACCCCAGTGTTACACAGTGACAGACCCGTCCCCATCAGTACTGTACCTCAGTGTTATACAGTGACAGACCCGTCCCCACCAGTACAGTACCCAGTGTTACACAGTGACAGACCCGTCCCCACCAGTACTGTACCCCAGTGTTATACAGTGACAGACCCGTCCCCACCAGTACTGTACCCCAGTGTTATACAGTGACAGACCCGTCCCCACCAGTACTGTACCCCAGTGTTATACAGTGACAGACCCATCCCCACCAGTACTGTACCCCAGTGTTATACAGTGACAGACCCGTCCCCACCAGTACTGTACACCAGTGTTATACAGTGACAGACCCGTCCCCACCAGTACTGTACCCCAGTGTTATACAGTGACAGACCCGTCCCCACCAGTACTGTACCCCAGTGTTATACAGTGACAGACCCGTCCCCACAAGTACTGTACCCCAGTGTTATACAGTGACAGACCCGTCCCCACCAGTACTGTACCCCAGTGTTATTCAGTGACAGACCCGTCCCCACCAGTACTGTACACCAGTGTTATACAGTGACAGACCCGTCCCCACCAGTACTGTACCCCAGTGTTATACAGTGACAGACCCGTCCCCACCAGTTCTGTACCACAGTGTAATACAGTGACAGACCAGTCCACACCAGTACTGTACCCCAGTGTTTCCAGTGACAGACCTGTCACCACCAATTCTGTACCCCAGTGTTATACAGTGACAGACCCGTCCCCACCAGTACTGTACCCCAGTGTTATACAGTGGCCGATCCGTCCCCACCAATTCGGTACCCCAGTGTTATACAGTGACAGACCCGCCCCCACCAGTACTGTACCCCAATGTTATACAGTGACAGACCCGTCCCCACCAGTTCTGTACCCCAGTGTTATACAGTTACAGGCCCGTCCCCACCAGTACTGTACGCCAGTGTTATACAGTGACAGACCCCTCCCCACCAGTACTGTACCCCAGTGTTATACAGTGACAGACCCATCCACGCCAGTACTGTACCCCAGTGTTATACAGTGACAGACCCGTCACCAGTACTGTACCCCAGTGTTATACAGTGACACACCTGTCGCCACCAGTACTGTACCCCAGTGTTATACAGTGACAGACCCGCCCCCACCAGTACTGTGCCCCAGTGTTATACAGTGACCGACCCGTTCCCACCAGTACTGTACCCCAGTGTTATACAGTGGCAGACCCGTCCCCACCAGTACTGTATCCCTATGTTATACAGTGACAGATCCGTCCCCACCAGTACTGTACCCCAGTGTTATACAGTGACAGACCTGTCCCCACCAGTACTGTACCCCAGTGTTATTCAGTGACAGACCTGTCCCCACCAGTACTGTACCCCAGTGTTATACAGTGACAGACCCGTCCCCACCAGTACTGTACCCCAGTGTTATAGTGACAGACCCGTCCCCACCAGTACTGTACCCCAGTGTTCTACAGTGACCGACCCGTCCCCACCAGTACTGTACCCCAGTGTTATACAGTGACAGACCTGTCCCCTCCAGTACTGTACCCCAGTGTTATACAGTGACAGACCCATCCCCACCTGTACTGTACCCGAGTGTTATACAGTGACAGACCCCTCCCCACCAGTACTGTACCCCAGTGTTATACAGTGACAGACCCGTCCCCACCAGTTCTGTACCCCAGTGTTATACAGTGACAGACCCGTCCCCACCAGTACTGTACCCGAGTGTTATACAGTGACAGACCCCTCCCCACCAGTACTGTACCCCAGTGTTATACAGTGACAGACCCGTCCCCACCAGTTCGGTACCCCAGTGTTATACAGTGACAGACCCGTCCCCACCAGTACTGTACCCCAGTGTTATACAGTGACAGACCCGTCCCCACCAGTACTGTACCCAGTGTTATACAGTGACAGACCCGTCCCCACCAGTACTGTACCGCAGTGTTATACAGTGACAGACCCGTCCCCACCAGTACTGTACCCAGTGTTATACAGTGACAGACCCGTCCCCATCAGTACTGTACCCCAGTGTTATACAGTGACAGACCCGTCCCCACCAGTACTGTACCGCAATGTTATACAGTGACAGACCCATCCGCACCAGTACTGTACGCCAGTGTTATACAGTGACAGACCCGCCCCCACCAGTACTGTACCCCAGTGTTATACAGTGACAGACCCCTCCCCACCAGTACTGTACCCCAGTGTTATACAGTGACAGACCCATCCGCACCAGTACTGTACCCCAGTGTTATACAGTGACAGACCCGCCCCCACCAGTACTGTACCCCAGTGTTATACAGTGAAAGACCCGTCCCCACCAGTTCTGTACGCCAGTGTTATACAGTGACAGACCGGTCCCCACCAGTACTGTACCCCAGTGTTATACAGTGACAGACCCATCCCCTCCAGTACTGTACCCCAGTGTTATACAGTGACAGACCCGTCCCCACCAGTACTGTACCCCAGTGTTATACAGTGACAGACCCGTTCCCACCAGTTCTGTACCCCAGTGTTATACAGTGACAGACCCGTCCCCACCAGTACTGTACCCCAGTGTTATACAGTGACAGACCCGTCCCCACCAGTACTGTACCCAGTGTTATACAGTGACAGACCCGTCCCCACCAGCACTGTACGCCAGTGTTATACAGTGACAGACCCCTCCCCACCAGTACTGCACCCCAGTGTTATACAGTGACAGACCCGTCCCCACCAGTACTGTACCTCAGTGTTAAACAGTGACAGACCCGTTCCCACCAGTACTGTACCCCAGTGTTATACAGTGACAGGCCCCTCCCCACCAGTACTGTACCCCAGTATTACACAGTGACTGACCCGTCCCCACCAGTACTGTACCCCAGTGTTATACAGTGACAGACCCGTCCCCACCAGTACTGTACCCCAGTGTTATACAGTGACAGACCCGTCCCCGCCAGTACTATACCCCAGTGTTATAGAGTGAAAGACCCGCCCCCACCAGTACTGTACCCCAGTGATATACAGTGACAGACCTGTCACCACCAGTACGGTACCCCAGTGTTATACAGTGACAGTCCCGTCCCCACCAGTACTGTACCCCAGTGTTATACAGCGACAGGCCCGTCCCCACCAGTACTGTACCCCAGTGTTATACAGTGACAGACCAGTCCCCGCCAGTACTGTACCCCAGTGTTATACAGTGACAGACCCGTCCCCACCAGTACTGTACCCCAGTGTTATACAGCGACAGACCCGTCCCCACCAGTACTGTACCCCAGTGTTATACAGCGACAGACCCGTCCCCACCAGTACTGTACCCCACTGTTATACAGCGACAGACCCGTCCCCACCTGTACTGTACCCCCGTGTTATACAGTGACAGACCCGTCCCCACCAGTACTGCACCCCAGTGTTATACAGTGACAGACCCGTCCCCGCCAGTACTATACCCCAGTGTTATAGAGTGAAAGACCCGTCCCCACCAGTACTGTACCCCAGTGTTATACAGTGACAGACCCGTCCCCACCAGTACTGTACCCCAGTGTTATACAGTGACAGACCCGTCCCCACCAGTACTGTACCCCAGTGTTATACAGTGACAGACCCGTCCCCACCAGTACTGTACCCCAGTGTTATACAGTGACAGACCAGTCCCCGCCAGTACTGTACCCCAGTGTTATACAGTGACAGACCCGTCCCCACCAGTACTGTACCCCAGTGTTATACAGCGACAGACCCGTCCCCACCAGTACTGTACCCCAGTGTTATACAGTGACAGACCCGTCCCCACCAGTACTGTACCCCAGTGTTATACAGTGACAGACCCGTCCCCACCAGTACTGCACCCCAGTGTTATACAGTGACTGACCCCTCCCCACCAGTACTGTACCCCAGTGTTATACAGTGACAGACTGTCCCCGCCAGTACTGTACCCCAGTGTTATACAGTGACAGACCCGCCCCCACCAGTACTGTACCCCAGTGTTACAGTGACAGACCCGTCCCCACCAGTACTGTACCCCAGTGTTACACTGACAGACCCGTCCCCACCAGTGCTATACCCCAGTGTTATAGAGTGAAAGACCCGCCCCCACCAGTACTGTACCCCCGTGTTATACAGTGACAGACCCGTCCCCACCAGTACTGTACCCCAGTGTTATACAGTGACAGACCCGTCCCCACCAGTACTGTACCCCAATGTTATACAGTAACAGGCCCGTCCCCGCCAGTACTGTAACCCAGTGTTATACAGTGACAGACCCGTCCCCACCAGTACTGTACCCCAGTGTTACAGTGACAGACCCGTCCCCACCAGTACTGTACCCCAGTGTTATACAGTGACAGACCCATCCCCACCAGTACTGTACCCCAGTGTTACAGTGACAGACCCGTCCCCACCAGTACTGTACCCCAGTGTTATACAGTGACAGACCCATCCCCACCAGTACTGTACCCCAGTGTTACACCGTGACAGACCCGTCCCCACCAGTACTGTACCCCAGTGTTATACAGTGACAGACCCATCCCCACCAGTACTGTACCCCAGTGTTATACAGTGACAGACCCGTCCCCACCAGTACTGTACCCCAGTGTTATACAGTGACAGACCCATCCCCACCAGTACTGTACCCCAGTGTTATACAGTGACAGACCCGTCCCCACCAGTACTGTACCCCAGTGTTATACAGTGACAGACCTGTCCCCACCAGTACTGTACCCCAGTGTTAGACAGTGACAGACCTGTCCCCACCAGTACTGTACCCCAGTGTTATACAGTGACAGACCCAACTCCACCAGTACTGTACCCCAGTGTTATACAGTGACAGACCCGTCCCCACCAGTACTGTACCCCAGTGTTATACAGTGACAGGCCCGTCCCCACCAGTACTGTACCCCAGTGTTATACCGTGACAGACCCGTCCCCACCAGTACTGTACCCCAGTGTTTTACAGTGACAGACCCGTCCCCACCAGTACAGTACCCCAGTGTTCCACAGTGATAGAACCGTCCCCACCAGTACTGTACCCCAGTGTTATACAGTGACAGACCCGTCCCCACCAGCACTGTACCCCAGTGTGATAGTGACAGACCCGTCCCCACCTGTACTGTACCCCAGTGTTATACAGTGACAGACCCGTCCCCACCAGTACTGTACCCCAGTGTTATACTTTGACAGCCCCGTCCCCACCAGTACTGTACCCCAGTGTTATACAGTGACAGACCCATGCCCACCAGTACTGTACCCCCGTGTTTCCAGTGACTGACCCGTCCCCACCAGTACTGTACCCCAGTGTTATACAGTGACAGACCCGTCTCCACCAGTACTGTACCCCAGTGTTATACAGTGACAGACCCGTCCCCACCAGTACTGTACCCCAGTGTTATACAGTGACAGACCGTCCCCACCAGTACTGTACCCCTGTGTGATACAGTTACAGACCCGTCCCCAGCAGTACTGTACCCCAGTGTTATACAGTGACAGACCCGTCCCCACCAGTACTGTACCCCAGTGTTATACAGTGACAGACCCGTCCCCACCCGTACTGTACGCCAGTGTTATACAGTGAACGACCCGTCCCCACCAGTACTGTACCCCAGTGTTGTACAGTGACAGACCTGTCCCCACCAGTACTGTACCCCAGTGTTATACAGTGACAGACCGGTCCCCACCAGTACTGTACCCCAGTGTTATACAGTGACAGACCCGTCCCCACCAGTACTGTACCCCAGTGTTATACAGTGACAGACCCGTCCCCACCAGTACTGTACCCCAGTGTTATACAGTGACAGACCCGTCCCCACCAGTACTGTACCCCAGTGTTATACGGTGACAGACCCGTCCCCACCAGTACTATACCCCAGTGTTATACAGTGACAGACCCGTCCCTAACCAGTACTGTACCCCAGTGTTATAGTGATAGACACGTCCCCATCAGTACTGTACCCCAGTGTTATACAGTGACAGACCCGTCCCCACCAGTACTGCACCCCAGTGTTATACAGTGACAAACTGTCCCCGCCAATACTGTACCCCAGTGTTATACAGTGACAGACCCGCCCCCACCAGTTCTGTACCCCAGTGTTATACAGTGACAGACCCGCCCCCACCAGTACTGTACCCCAATGTTATACAGTGACAGACCCGTCGCCACCAGTACTGTACCCCAGTGTTATACAGTGACAGACCCATCCCCACCAGTACTGTACCCCAGTGTTATACAGTGACAGGCCCGTCCCCACCAGTACTGTACCCCAGTGTTATACAGTGACAGACCCATCCCCACCAGTACTGTACCCCAGTGTTACAGTGACAGCCCCATACCCACCAGTACTGTACCCCAGTGTTATACAGTGACAGACCCATCCCCACCAGTACTATACCCCAGTGTTACAGTGACAGCCCCATACCCACCAGTACTGTACCCCAGTGTTATACAGTGACAGACCCATCCCCACCAGTACTGTACCCCAGTGTTATACAGTGACAGGCCCGTCCCCACCCGTACTGTACCCCAGTGTTAGACAGTGACAGACCTGTCCCGACCAGTACTGTACCCCAGTGTTATACAGTGACAGACCCGTCTCTAGGAGTATTGCACCCCAGAGTTATACAGTGACAGACCTGACCCCACTAGTACTGTACCCCAGTGTTGTACAGTGAAAGACTGTCACCGCCAGTACTGTACCCCAATGTTATACAGTGACAGACCCTTTCCCACCAGTACAGTACCCCAGTGTTCCACAGTGATAGAACCGTCCCCACCAGTACTGTACCCCAGTGTTATACAGTGACAGACCCGTCCCCACCAGTACTGTACCCCAGTGTTATACTTTGACAGCCCCGTCCCCACCAGTACTGTACCCCAGTGTTATACAGTGACAGACCCATGCCCACCAGTACTGTACCCCCGTGTTATACAGTGACAGACCCATGCCCACCAGTACTGTACCCCCGTGTTATACAGTGACTGACCCGTCCCCACAAGTACTGTACCCCAGTGTTATGCAGTGACAGACCCGTCCCCACCAGTACTGTACCCCAGTGTTATACAGTGACAGACCCGTCCCCACCAGTACTGTACCCCAGTGTTATACAGTGACAGACCCGTCCCCACCAGTACTGTACCCCCGTGTTATACAGTGACAGACCCTTCCCCACCAGTACTGTACCCCAGCGTTATACAGTGACAGACCCATGCCCACCAGTACTGTACCCCCGTGTTATACAGTGACTGACCCGTCCCCACCAGTACTGTGCCCCAGTGTTATACAGTGACAGACCCGTCCCCACCAGTACTGTACCCCAGTGTTATACAGTGACAGACCCGTCCCCACCAGTACTGTACCCCAGTGTTATACAGTGACAGACCGTCCCCAACAGTACTGTACCCCAGTGTGATACAGTTACAGACCCGTCCCCATCAGTACTGTACCCCAGTGTTATACAGTGACAGACCCGTCCCCACCAGTACTGTACCCCAGTGTTATACAGTGACAGACCCGTCCCCACCCGTACTGTACGCCAGTGTTATACAGTGAACGACCCGTCCCCACCAGAACTGTACCCCAGTGTTGTACAGTGACAGACCCGTCCCCACCAGTACTGTACCCCAGTGTTATACAGTGACAGACCAGTCCCCACCAGTACTGTACCCCAGTGTTATACAGTGACAGACCCGTCCCCACCAGTACTGTACCCCAGTGTTATACAGTGACAGACCCGTCCCCACCAGTACTGTACCCCAGTGTTATACAGTGACAGACCCGTCCCCACCAGTACTGTACCCCAGTGTGATATAGTGACAGACCCGTCCCCACCAGTACTGTACCCCAGTGTTATACAGTGACAGACCCATCCCCACCAGTACTGTACCCCAGTGTTATACAGTTACAAACCCGTCCCCATCAGTACTGTACCCCAGTGTTATACAGTGAGACCCGTCCCCACCAGTACTGTACCCCAGTGTTATACAGTGACAGACCCGTCCCCACCAGTACTGTACCCCAGTGTTATACAGTGACAGACCTGTCCCCACCAGTACTGTACGCCAGTGTTATACAGTGACAGACCCGTCCCCACCAGTACTGTACCCCAGTGTTGCACAGTGACAGACCCGTCCCCACCAGTACTGTACCCCAGTGTTATACAGTGACAGACCCGTCCCCACCAGTACTGTACCCCAGTGTTATACAGTGACAGACCCGTCCCCGCCAGTACTGTACCCCAGTGTTATACAGTGACAGACCCGTCCCCACCAGTACTGTATCCCAGTGTTACACAGTGACAGACCCGTCCCCACCAGTACTGTCCCCCAGTGTTATACAGTGACAGACCCGTCCCCACCAGTACTGTCCCCCAGTGTTATACAGTGACACACCCGTCCCCACCAGTACTGTACCCCAGTGTTATACAGTGACAGACCTGTCCCCACCAGTACTGTACGCCAGTGTTATACAGTGACAGACCTGTCCCCACCAGTACTGTACCCCAGTGTTGCACAGTGACAGACCCGTCCCCACCAGTACTGTACCCCAGTGTTATACAGTGACAGACCCGTCCCCACCAGTACTGTACCCCAGTGTTATACAGTGACAGACCCGTCCCCGCCAGTACTGTACCCCAGTGTTATACAGTGACAGACCCGTCCCCATCAGTACTGTACCCCAGTGTTATACAGTGACAGACCCATCCCCACCAGTACTGCACCCCAATGTTATACAGTTACAGACCCGTCCCCACCAGTACTGTGCCCCAGTGTTATACAGTGACAGACCCGTCCCCACCAGTACTGTACCCCAGTGTTATACAGTGACAGACCCGTCCCCACCAGTACTGTACCCCAGTGTTAAACAGTGACAGACCCGTCCCCACCAGTACTGTACCCCAGTGTTATACTTTGACAGCCCCGTCCCCACCAGTACTGTACCCCCGTGTTATACAGTGACAGACCCGTCCCCACCAGTACTGTATCCCAGTGTTATACAGTGACAGACCCGTCCCCACCAGTACTGTACCCCAGAGTTATACAGTGACAGACCCATCCCCACCAGTACAGTATCCCAGTGTTATACAGTGACAGACCCGTTCCCACCAGTACTGTACCCCAGTGTTATACAGTGACAGACCCGTCCCCACCAGTACTGCACCCCAGTGTTATACAGTGACAAACTGTCCCTGCCAGTACTGTACCCCAGTGTTATACAGTGACAGACCCGCCCCCACCAGTACTGTACCCCAATGTTATACAGTGACAGACCCGTCGCCACCAGTACTGTACCCCAGTGTTATACAGTGACAGACCCATCCCCACCAGTACTGTACCCCAGTGTTATACAGTGACAGACCCGTCCCCACCAGTACTGTACCCCAGTGTTATACAGTGACAGACCCATCCCCACCAGTACTGTACCCCAGTGTTATACAGTGACAGGCCCGTCCCCACCCGTACTGTACCCCAGTGTTAGACAGTGACAGACCTGTCCCGACCAGTACTGTACCCCAGTGTTATACAGTGACAGACCCGTCTCTAGGAGTATTGCACCCCAGAGTTATACAGTGACAGACCTGACCCCACTAGTACTGTACCCCAGTGTTGTACAGTGAAAGACTGTCACCGCCAGTCCTGTACCCCAGTGTTATACAGTGACAGACCCTTTCCCACCAGTACAGTACCCCAGTGTTCCACAGTGATAGAACCGTCCCCACCAGTACTGTACCCCAGTGTTATACAGTGACAGACCCGTCCCCACCAGTACAGTACCCCAGTGTTATACTTTGACAGCCCCGTCCCCACCAGTACTGTACCCCAGTGTTATACAGTGACAGACCCGTCCCCACCAGTACTGTACCCCAGTGTTATACAGTGACAGACCTGTCCCGACCAGTACTGTACCCCAGTGTTATACAGTGACAGACCCGTCTCTAGGAGTATTGCACCCCAGAGTTATACAGTGACAGACCTGACCCCACTAGTACTGTACCCCAGTGTTGTACAGTGAAAGACTGTCACCGCCAGTCCTGTACCCCAGTGTTATACAGTGACAGACCCTTTCCCACCAGTACAGTACCCCAGTGTTCCACAGTGATAGAACCGTCCCCACCAGTACTGTACCCCAGTGTTATACAGTGACAGACCCGTCCCCACCAGTACAGTACCCCAGTGTTATACTTTGACAGCCCCGTCCCCACCAGTACTGTACCCCAGTGTTATACAGTGACAGACCCATGCCCACCAGTACTGTACCCCCGTGTTATACAGTGACAGACCCATGCCCACCAGTACTGTACCCCCGTGTTATACAGTGACTGACCCGTCCCCACCAGTACTGTACCCCAGTGTTATGCAGTGACAGACCCGTCCCCACCAGTACTGTACCCCAGTGTTATACAGTGACAGACCCGTCCCCACCAGTACTGTACCCCAGTGTTATACAGTGACAGACCCGTCCCCACCAGTACTGTACCCCCGTGTTATACAGTGACAGACCCGTCCCCACCAGTACTGTACCCCCGTGTTATACAGTGACTGACCCGTCCCCACCAGTACTGTGCCCCAGTGTTATACAGTGACAGACCCGTCCCCACCAGTACTGTACCCCAGTGTTATACAGTGACAGACCCGTCCCCACCAGTACTGTACCCCAGTGTTATACAGTGACAGACCGTCCCCACCAGTACTGTACCCCAGTGTGATACAGTTACAGACCCGTCCCCATCAGTACTGTACCCCAGTGTTATACAGTGACAGACCCGTCCCCACCAGTACTGTACCCCAGTGTTATACAGTGACAGACCCGTCCCCACCCGTACTGTACGCCAGTGTTATACAGTGAACGACCCGTCCCCACCAGAACTGTACCCCAGTGTTGTACAGTGACAGACCCGTCCCCACCAGTACTGTACCCCAGTGTTATACAGTGACAGACCCGTCCCCACCAGTACTGTACCCCAGTGTTATACAGTGACAGACCCGTCCCCACCAGTACTGTACCCCACTGTTATACAGTGACAGACCCGTCCCCACCAGTACTGTACCCCAGTGTTATACAGTGACAGACCCGTCCCCACCAGTACTGTACCCCAGTGTTATACAGTTACAGACCCGTCCCCATCAGTACTGTACCCCAGTGTTATACAGTGACAGACCCGTCCCCACCAGTACTGTACCCCAGTGTTATACAGTGACAGACCCGTCCCCACCAGTACTGTACCCCAGTGTTATACAGTGACAGACCTGTCCCCACCAGTACTGTACCCCAGTGTTATACAGTGACAGACCCGTCCCCACCAGTACTGTACCCCAGTGTTGCACAGTGACAGACCCGTCCCCACCAGTACTGTACCCCAGTGTTATACAGTGACAGACCCGTCCCCACCAGTACTGTACCCCAGTGTTATACAGTGACAGACCCGTCCCCGCCAGTACTGTACCCCAGTGTTATACAGTGACAGACCCGTCCCCACCAGTACTGTATCCCAGTGTTACACAGTGACAGACCCGTCGCCATCAGTACTGTCCCCCAGTGTTATACAGTGACAGACCCGTCCCCACCAGTACTGTACCCCAGTGTTGCACAGTGACAGACCCGTCCCCTCCAGTTCTGTACCCCAGTGTTATACAATGACAGACTCGTCCCCACCAGTACTGTACCCCAGTGTTGCACAGTGACAGACCCGTCCCCACCAGTACTGTACTCCAGTGTTATACAGTGACAGACCCGTCCCCATCAGTACTGTACTCCAGTGTTATACAGTGACAGACCCGTCCCCACCAGTACTGTACTCCAGTGTTATACAGTTACAGACCCGTCCCCATCAGTACTGTACCCTAGTGTTATACAGTGACAGACCCATCCCCACCAGTACTGCACCCCAATGTTATACAGTGACAGACCCGTCCCCACCAGTACTGTGCCCCAGTGTTATACAGTGACAGACCCGTCCCCACCAGTACTGTACCCCAGTGTTATACAGTGACAGACCCGACTCCACCAGTACTGTACCCCAATGTTCTACAGTGACAGACCCGTCCCCACCAGTACTGTACCCCAGTGTTATACATCGACAGACCCGTCCCCACCAGTACTGTACCCCAGTGTTATACTTTGACAGCCCCGTCCCCACCAGTACTGTACCCCAGTGTTATACAGTGACAGACCCATGCCCACCAGTACTGTACCCCCGTGTTATACAGTGACAGACCCATGCCCACCAGTACTGTACCCCCGTGTTATACAGTGACAGACCCGTCCCCACCAGTACTGTATCCCAGTGTTATACAGTGACAGACCCGTCCCCACCAGTTCTGTACCCCAGTGTTATACAGTGACAGACCCGTCCCCACCAGTACTGTACCCCAGTGTTATACAGTGACAGACCCGTCCCCACCAGTACTGTACCCCAGTGTTATACAGTGACAGACCGTCCCCACCAGTACTGTACCCCAGAGTTATACAGTGACAGACCCATCCCCACCAGTACTGTATCCCAGTGTTATACAGTGACAGACCCGTTCCCACCAGTACTGTACCCCAGTGTTATACAGTGACAGACCCGTCCCCACCAGTACTGTACCCCAGTGTTATACAGTGACAGACCCGTCCCCACCAGTACTGTACCCCCGTGTTATACAGTGACAGACCCATCCCCACCAGTACTGTACCCCAGTGTTATACAGTGACAGACCCATGCCCACCAGTACTGTACCCCCGTGTTATACAGTGACTGACCCGTCCCCACCAGTACTGTACCCCAGTGTTATACAGTGACAGACCCGTCCCCACCAGTACTGTACCCCAGTGTTATACAGTGACAGACCCGTCCCCACCCGTACTGTACGCCAGTGTTATACAGTGAACGACCCGTCCCCACCAGAACTGTACCCCAGTGTTGTACAGTGACAGACCCGTCCCCACCAGTACTGTACCCCAGTGTTATACAGTGACAGACCCGTCCCCACCAGTACTGTACGCCAGTGTTATACAGTGACAGACCCATCCCCACCAGTACTGTACCCCAGTGTTATACAGTGACAGACCCGTCCCCACCAGTACTGTACCCCAGTGTTATACAGTGACAGACCCGTCCCCACCAGTACTGTACCCCAGTGTTATACAGTTACAGACCCGCCCCCATCAGTACTGTACCCCAGTGTTATACAGTGACAGACCCGTCCCCATCAGTACTGTACCCTAGTGTTATACAGTGACAGACCCATCCCCACCAGTACTGCACCCCAATGTTATACAGTGACAGACCCGTCCCCACCAGTACTGTGCCCCAGTGTTATACAGTGACAGACCCGTCCCCACCAGTACTGTACCCCAGTGTTATACAGTGACAGACCCGACTCCACCAGTACTGTACCCCAATGTTCTACAGAGACAGACCCGTCCCCACCAGTACTGTACCCCAGTGTTATACATCGACAGACCCGTCCCCACCAGTACTGTACCCCAGTGTTATACTTTGACAGCCCCGTCCCCACCAGTACTGTACCCCAGTGTTATACAGTGACAGACCCATGCCCACCAGTACTGTACCCCCGTGTTATACAGTGACAGACCCATGCCCACCAGTACTGTACCCCCGTGTTATACAGTGACAGACCCGTCCCCACCAGTACTGTATCCCAGTGTTGTACAGTGACAGACCCGTCCCCACCAGTTCTGTACCCCAGTGTTATACAGTGACAGACCCGTCCCCACCAGTACTGTACCCCAGTGTTATACAGTGACAGACCCGTCCCCACCAGTACTGTACCCCAGTGTTATACAGTGACAGACCGTCCCCACCAGTACTGTACCCCAGAGTTATACAGTGACAGACCCATCCCCACCAGTACTGTATCCCAGTGTTATACAGTGACAGACCCGTCCCCACCAGTACTGTACCCCAGTGTTATACAGTGACAGACCCGTCCCCACCAGTACTGTACCCCCGTGTTATACAGTGACAGACCCATCCCCACCAGTACTGTACCCCAGTGTTATACAGTGACAGACCCATGCCCACCAGTACTGTACCCCCGTGTTATACAGTGACTGACCCGTCCCCACCAGTACTGTACCCCAGTGTTATACAGTGACAGACCCGTCCCCACCAGTACTGTACCCCAGTGTTATACAGTGACAGACCCGTCCCCACCCGTACTGTACGCCAGTGTTATACAGTGAACGATCCGTCCCCACCAGAACTGTACCCCAGTGTTGTACAGTGACAGACCCGTCCCCACCAGTACTGTACCCCAGTGTTATACAGTGACAGACCCGTCCCCACCAGTACTGTACCCCAGTGTTATACAGTGACAGACCCATCCCCACCAGTACTGTACCCCAGTGTTATACAGTGACAGACCCGTCCCCACCAGTACTGTACCCCAGTGTTATACAGTGACAGACCCGTCCCCACCAGTACTGTACCCCAGTGTTATACAGTTACAGACCCGCCCCCATCAGTACTGTACCCCAGTGTTATACAGTGACAGACCCGTCCCCACCAGTACTGTACCCCAGTGTTATACAGTGACAGACCCGTCCCCACCAGTACTGTACCCCAGTGTTATACAGTGACAAACCTGTCCCCACCAGTACTGTACCCCAGTGTTATACAGTGACAGACCCGTCCCCACCAGTACTGTACCCCAGTGTTGCACAGTGACAGACCCGTCCCCACCAGTACTGTACCCCAGTGTTATACAGTGACAGACCCGTCCCCACCAGTACTGTACCCCAGTGTTATACAGTGACAGACTCGTCCCCACCAGTACTGTACCCCAGTGTTATACAGTGACAGACCCGTCCCCACCAGTACTGTACCCCAGTGTTGCACAGTGACAGACCCGTCCCCACCATACTGTACCCCAGTGTTATACAGTGACAGACCCGTCCCCACCATTACTGTACCCCAGTGTTATACAGTGACAGACTCGTCCCCACCAGTACTGTACCCCAGTGTTATACAGTGACAGACCCATGCCCACCAGTACTGTACCCCCGTGTTATACAGTGACTGACCCGTCCCCACCAGTACTGTACCCCAGTGTTATACAGTGACAGACCCGTCCCCACCAGTACTGTACCCCAGTGTTATACAGTGACAGGCCCGTCCCCACCAGTACTGTACCCCAGTGTTATACAGTGACAGACCATCCCCACCAGTACTGTACCCCAGTGTGATAGTTACAGACCCGTCCCCATCAGTACTGTACCCCAGTGTTATACAGTGACAGACCCGTCCCCACCCGTACTGTACGCCAGTGTTATACAGTGAACGACCCGTCCCCACCAGAACTGTACCCCAGTATTGTACAGTGACAGACCCGTCCCCACCAGTACTGTACCCCAGTGTTATACAGTGACAGACCCGTCCCCACCAGTACTGTACCCCAGTGTTATACAGTGACAGACCCGTCCCCACCAGTACTGTACCCCAGTGTTATACAGTGACAGACCCGTCCCCACCAGTACTGTACCCCAGTGTTATACAGTTACAGACCCGCCCCCATCAGTACTGTACCCCAGTGTTATACAATGACAGACCCGTCCCCACCAGTACTGTACCCCAGTGTTGCACAGTGACAGACCCGTCCCCAACAGTACTGTACCCCAGTGTTATACAGTGACAGACCTGTCCCCACCAGTACTGTACCCCAGTGTTATACAGTGACAGACCCGTCCCCACCAGTACTGTACCCCAGTGTTGCACAGTGACAGACCCGTCCCCACCAGTACTGTACCCCAGTGTTATACAGTGACAGACCCGTCCCCACCAGTACTGTACCCCAGTGTTATACAGTGACAGACCCGTCCCCCCCAGTACTGTTCCCCAGTGTTATACAGTGACAGACCCGTCCCCACCAGTACTGTACCCCCGTGTTATACAGTGACAGACCCATGCCCACCAGTACTGTACCCCCGTGTTATACAGTGACTGACCCGTCCCCACCAGTACTGTACCCCAGTGTTATACAGTGACAGACCCGTCCCCACCAGTACTGTACCCCAGTGTTAGACAGTGACAGACCCGTCCCCACCAGTACTGTACCCCAGTGTTATACAGTGACAGACCCGCTCCCACCAGTACTGTACCCCAGTGTTATACAGTGACAGACCCGCTCCCACCAGTACTGTACCCCAGTGTGATACAGTGACAGACCGTCCCCACCCGTACTGTACCCCAGTGTGATACAGTTATAGACCCGTCCCCATCAGTACTGTACCCCAGTGTTATACAGTGACAGACCCGTCCCCACCAGTACTGTACTCCAGTGTTATACAGTGACAGACCCGTCCCCATCAGTACTGTACTCCAGTGTTATACAGTGACAGACCCGTCCCCACCAGTACTGTACCCCAGTGTTATACAGTGACAGACCCGTCCCCACCAGTACTGTACCCCAGTGTTATACAGTGACAGACCCGTCTCCACCAGTACTGTACTCCAGTGTTATACAGTTACAGACCCGTCCCCATCAGTACTGTACCCCAGTGTTATACAGTGACAGACCCGTCCCCACCAATACTGTACTCCAGTGTTATACAGTGACAGACCCATCCCCACCTGTACTGTACCCCAGTGTTATACAGTGACAGACCTGTCACCACCAATTCTGTACCCCAGTGTTATACAGTGACAGACCCGTCCCCACCAGTACTGTACGCCAGTGTTATACAGCGACAGACCCGTCCCCACCAGTACTGCACCGCAGTGTGATACAGTGACAGACCCGTCCACACCAGTACTGCACCCCAGTGTTATACAGTGACAGACCCGTCCACACCAGTACTGTACCCCAGTGTTATACAGTGACAGACCTGTCACCACCAATTCTGTACCCCAGTGTTATACAGTGACAGACCCCTCCCCACCAGTACTGTACCCCAGTGTTATACAGTGACAGACCCGTCACCAGTACTGTACCCAATGTTATACAGTGACAGACCCGTCGCCACCAGTACTGTACCCCAGTGTTATACAGTGACAGACCCGTCCCCACCAGTACTTTACCCCAGTGTTATACAGTGACAGACCCGTCACCAGTACTGCACCCCAGTGTTATACAGTGACAGACCCGTCCCCACCAGTACTGTACCCCAGGGTTATACAGTGACAGACCCGTCCCCACCAGTACTGTACCCCAGGGTTATACAGTGACAGACCCGTCCCCACCAGTACTGTACCCCAGTGTTATACAGTGACAGACCCGTCACCAGTACTGTACCCCAGTGTTATACAGTGACAGACCCAACCCCACCAGTACTGTACCCCAGTGTTATACAGTGACAGACCCGTCACCAGTACTGTACCCCAGTGTTATACAGTGACAGACCCGTCCCCACCAGTACTGTACCCCAGGGTTATACAGTGACAGACCCGTCCCCACCAGTACTGTACCCCAGTGTTATACAGTTACAGACCCGTCCCCACCAGTACTGTACCCCAGTGCTATACAGTGACAGACCCAACCCCACCAGTACTGTACCACAGTGTTATACAGTGACAGACCCGTCCCCACCAGTACTGTACCCCAGTGCTATACAGTGACAGACCCAACCCCACCAGTACTGTACCCCAGTGTTATACAGTTACAGACCCGTCCCCACCAGTACTGTACCCCAGTGTTACACAGTGACAGACCCGTCCCCACCAGTACTGTACCCCAGTGTTATACTTTGACAGCCCCGTCCCCACCAGTACTGTACCCCAGTGTTATACAGTGACAGACCCATGCCCACCAGTACTGTACCCCCGTGTTATACAGTGACAGACCCATGCCCACCAGTACTGTACCCCCGTGTTATACAGTGACTGACCCGTCCACACCAGTACTGTACCCCAGTGTTATACAGTGACAGGCCCGTCCCCACCAGTACTGTACCCCAGTGTTATACAGTGACAGACCCGTCCCCACCAGTACTGTACCCCAGTGTTATACAGTGACAGACCCGTCCCCACCAGTACTGTACCCCCGTGTTATACAGTGACAGACCCATCCCCACCAGTACTGTACCCCAGTGTTATACAGTGACAGACCCATGCCCACCAGTACTGTACCCCCGTGTTATACAGTGACTGACCCGTCCCCACCAGTACTGTACCCCAGTGTTATACAGTGACAGACCCGTCCCCACCAGTACTGTACCCCAGTGTTATACAGTGACAGACCCATCCCCACCAGTACTGTACCCCAGTGTTATACAGTGACAGACCGTCCCCACCAGTACTGTACCCCAGTGTGATACAGTTACAGACCCGTCCCCATCAGTACTGTACCCCAGTGTTATACAGTGACAGACCCGTCCCCACCAGTACTGTACCCCAGTGTTATACAGTGACAGACCCGTCCCCACCCGTACTGTACGCCAGTGTTATACAGTGAACGACCCGTCCCCACCAGAACTGTACCCCAGTGTTGTACAGTGACAGACCCGTCCCCACCAGTACTTTACCCCAGTGTTATACAGTGACAGACCCGTCACCAGTACTGCACCCCAGTGTTATACAGTGACAGACCCGTCGCCACCAGTACTGTACCCCAGTGTTACACAGTGACAGACCCGTTCCCACCAGTACTGTACCCCAGTGTTATACAGTGACAGACCCGTCACCAGTACTGTACCCCAGTGTTATACAGTGACAGACCCAACCCCACCAGTACTGTACCCCAGTGTTATACAGTGACAGACCCGTCACCAGTACTGTACCCCAGTGTTATACAGTGACAGACCCGTCCCCACCAGTACTGTACCCCAGGGTTATACAGTGACAGACCCGTCCCCACCAGTACTGTACCCCAGTGTTATACAGTTACAGACCCGTCCCCACCAGTACTGTACCCCAGTGCTATACAGTGACAGACCCAACCCCACCAGTACTGTACCACAGTGTTATACAGTGACAGACCCGTCCCCACCAGTACTGTACCCCAGTGCTATACAGTGACAGACCCAACCCCACCAGTACTGTACCCCAGTGTTATACAGTTACAGACCCGTCCCCACCAGTACTGTACCCCAGTGTTACACAGTGACAGACCCGTCCCCACCAGTACTGTACCCCAGTGTTATACTTTGACAGCCCCGTCCCCACCAGTACTGTACCCCAGTGTTATACAGTGACAGACCCATGCCCACCAGTACTGTACCCCCGTGTTATACAGTGACAGACCCATGCCCACCAGTACTGTACCCCCGTGTTATACAGTGACTGACCCGTCCCCACCAGTACTGTACCCCAGTGTTATACAGTGACAGACCCGTCCCCACCAGTACTGTACCCCCGTGTTATACAGTGACAGACCCATCCCCACCAGTACTGTACCCCAGTGTTATACAGTGACAGACCCATGCCCACCAGTACTGTACCCCCGTGTTATACAGTGACTGACCCGTCCCCACCAGTACTGTACCCCAGTGTTATACAGTGACAGACCCGTCCCCACCAGTACTGTACCCCAGTGTTATACAGTGACAGACCCATCCCCACCAGTACTGTACCCCAGTGTTATACAGTGACAGACCGTCCCCACCAGTACTGTACCCCAGTGTGATACAGTTACAGACCCGTCCCCATCAGTACTGTACCCCAGTGTTATACAGTGACAGACCCGTCCCCACCAGTACTGTACCCCAGTGTTATACAGTGACAGACCCGTCCCCACCCGTACTGTACGCCAGTGTTATACAGTGAACGACCCGTCCCCACCAGAACTGTACCCCAGTGTTGTACAGTGACAGACCCGTCCTCACCAGTACTGTACCCCAGTGTTATACAGTGACAGACCCGTCCCCACCAGTACTGTACCCCAGTGTTATACAGTGACAGACCCGTCCCCACCAGAACTGTACCCCAGTGTTATACAGTGACAGACCCGTCCCCACCAGTACTGTACCCCAGTGTTATACAGTGACAGACCCGTCCCCACCAGTACTGTACCCCAGTGTTGCACAGTGACAGACCCGTCCCCTCCAGTTCTGTACCCCAGTGTTATACAATGACAGACCCGTCCCCACCAGTACTGTACCCCAGTGTTATACAGTGACAGACCCGTCCCCACCAGTACTGTACCCCAGTGTTATACAGTGACAGACCTGTCCCCACCAGGACTGTACCCCAGTGTTATACAGTGACAGACCCGTCCCCACCAGTACTGTACCCCAGTGTTGCACAGTGACAGACCCGTCCCCACCAGTACTGTACCCCAGTGTTATACAGTGACAGACCCGTCCCCACCAGTACTGTACCCCAGTGTTATACAGTGACAGACCCGTCCCCACCAGTACTGTCCCCCAGTGTTATAAAGTGACAGACCCGTCCCCACCAGTACTGTACCCCAGTGTTGCACAGTGACAGACCCGTCCCCTCCAGTTCTGTACCCCAGTGTTATACAATGACAGACCCGTCCCCACCAGTACTGTACCCCAGTGTTGCACAGTGACAGACCCGTCCCCATCAGTACTGTACTCCAGTGTTATACAGTGACAGACCCGTCCCCATCAGTACTGTACTCCAGTGTTATACAGTGACAGACCCGTCCCCACCAGTACTGTACCCCAGTGTTATACAGTGACAGACCCGTCCCCACCAGTACTGTCCCCCAGTGTTATAAAGTGACAGACCCGTCCCCACCAGTACTGTACCCCAGTGTTGCACAGTGACAGACCCGTCCCCTCCAGTTCTGTACCCCAGTGTTATACAATGACAGACCCGTCCCCACCAGTACTGTACCCCAGTGTTGCACAGTGACAGACCCGTCCCCATCAGTACTGTACCCCAGTTTTATACAGTGACAGACCCGTCCCCACCAGTACTGTACTCCAGTGTTATACAGTGACAGACCCATCCCCACCAGTACTGTACCCCAGTGTTGCACAGTGACAGACCCGTCCCCTCCAGTTCTGTACCCCAGTGTTATACAATGACAGACCAGTCCCCACCAGTACTGTACCCCAGTGTTATACAGTGACAGACCCGTCCCCATCAGTACTGTACTCCAGTGTTATACAATGACAGACCCGTCCCCACCAGTACTGTACCCCAGTGTTGCACAGTGACAGACCCGTCCCCATCAGTACTGTACTCCAGTGTTATACAGTGACAGACCCGTCCCCACCAGTACTGTACCCCAGTGTTATACAGTGACAGACCCCTCCCCACCAGTACTGTACCCCAGTGTTATACAGTTACAGACCCGTCCCCATCAGTACTGTGCCCCAGTGTTATACAGTGACAGACCCGTCCCCACCAGTACTGTACCCCAGTGTTATACAGTGACAGACCCGTCCCCACCAGTACTGTACCCCAGTGTTATACAGTGACAGACCCGACTCCACCAGTACTGTACCCCAATGTTATACAGTGACAGACCCGTCCCCACCAGTACTGTACCCCAATGTTATACAGTGACAGACCCGTCCCCACCAGTACTGTACCCCAGTGTTATACAGTGACAGACCCTTTCCCACCAGTACTGTACCCCCGTGTTATACAGTTACAGACCCGTCCCCACCAGTACTGTACCCCAGTGTTGCACAGTGACAGACCCGTCCACTCCAGTTCTGTACCCCAGTGTTATACAATGACAGACCCGTCCCCACCAGTACTGTACCCCAGTGTTGCACAGTGACAGACCCGTCCCCACCAGTACTGTACTCCAGTGTTATACAGTTACAGACCCGTCCCCATCAGTACTGTACCCCAGTGTTAAACAGTGACAGACCCATCCCCACCAGTACTGCACCCCAATGTTATACAGTGACAGACCCGTCCCCACCAGTACTGTGCCCCAGTGTTATACAGTGACAGACCCGTCCCCACCAGTACTGTACCCCAGTGTTATACAGTGACAGACCCGACTCCACCAGTACTGTACCCAATGTTATACAGTGACAGACCCGTCCCCACCAGTACTGTACCCCAATGTTATACAGTGACAGACCCGTCCCCACCAGTACTGTACCCCAGTGTTATACAGTGACAGACCCTTTCCCACCAGTACAGTACCCCAGTGTTCCACAGTGATAGAACCGTCCCCACCAGTACTGTACCCCAGTGTTATACAGTGACAGACCCGTCCCCACCAGTACTGTACCCCAGTGTTATACTTTGACAGCCCCGTCCCCACCAGTACTGTACCCCAGTGTTATACAGTGACAGACCCATGCCCACCAGTACTGTACCCCCGTGTTATACAGTGACAGACTCATGCCCACCAGTACTGTACCCCCGTGTTATACAGTGACTGACCTGTCCCCACCAGTACTGTACCCCAGTGTTATACAGTGACAGACCCGTCCCCACCAGTACTGTACCTCAGTGTTATACAGTTAAAGACCCATCCCCACCAGTACTGTACCCCAGTGTTATACAGTGACAGACCCGTCCCCACCAGTACTGTACCCCCGTGTTATACAGTGACAGACCCATCCCCACCAGTACTGTACCCCAGTGTTATACAGTGACAGACCCATGCCCACCAGTACTGTACCCCCGTGTTATACAGTGACTGACCCGTCCCCACCAGTACTGTACCCCAGTGTTATACAGTGACAGACCCGTCCCCACCAGTACTGTACCCCAGTGTTATACAGTGACAGACCCGTCCCCACCAGTACTGTACCCCAGTTTTATACAGCGACACACCCGTCCCCACCTGTACTGTACCCCAGTGTTATACAGTGACAGACCCGTCCCCACCAGTACTGTACCCCAGTGTTATACAGTGACAGACCCGTCCCCACCAGTACTGTACCCCAGTGTTATACAGTGACAGACCGTCCCCACCAGTACTGTACCCCAGTGTGATAGTTACAGACCCGTCCCCATCAGTACTGTACCCCAGTGTTATACAGTGACAGACCCGCCCCCACCAGTACTGTACCCCAGTGTTATACAGTGACAGACCCGTCCCCACCCGTACTGTACGCCAGTGTTATACAGTGAACGACCCGTCCCCACCAGAACTGTACCCCAGTGTTGTACAGTGACAGACCCGTCCCCACCAGTACTGTACCCCAGTGTTATACAGTGACAGACCCGTCCCCACCAGTACTGTACCCCAGTGTTATACAGTGACAGACCCGTCCCCACCAGTACTGTACCCCAGTGTTATACAGTGACAGACCCGTCCCCACCAGTACTGTACCCCAGTGTTATACAGTGACAGACCCGTCCCCACCAGTACTGTACCCCAGTGTTATACAGTGACAGACCCGTCCCCACCAGTACTGTACCCCCGTGTTATACAGTGACAGACCCATCCCCACCAGTACTGTACCCCAGTGTTATACAGTGACAGACCCATGCCCACCAGTACTGTACCCCAGTGTTATACAGTGACTGACCCGTCCCCACCAGTACTGTACCCCAGTGTTATACAGTGACAGACCCGTCCCCACCAGTACTGTACCCCAGTGTTATACAGTGACAGACCTGTCCCCACCAGTACTGTACCCCAGTGTTATACAGTGACAGACCGTCCCCACCAGTACTGTACCCCAGTGTGATACAGTTACAGACCCGTCCCCATCAGTACTGTACCCCAGTGTTATACAGTGACAGACCCGTCCCCACCAGTACTGTACCCCAGTGTTATACAGTGACAGACCCGTCCCCACCCGTACTGTACCCCAGTGTTATACAGCGACAGACCCGTCTCCTCCAGTACTGTTCCCCAGTGTTATATAGTGACAGACCCGTCCCCACCAGTACTGTACCCCAGTGTTGTACAGTGACAGACACGTCCCCACCAGTACTGTACGCCAGTGTTATACAGTGAACGACCCGTCCCCACCAGAACTGTACCCCAGTGTTGTACAGTGACATACCCGTCCCCACCAGTACTGTACCCCAGTGTTATACAGTGACAGACCCGTCCCCACCAGTACTGTACCCCAGTGTTATACAGTGACAGACCCGTCCCCACCAGTACTGTACCCCAGTGTTATACAGTGACAGACCCGTCCCCACCAGTACTGTACCCCAGTGTTATACAGTGACAGACCCGTCCCCACCAGTACTGTACCCCAGTGTTATACAGTGACAGACCCGTCCCCACCAGTACTGTACCCCAGTGTTATACAGTGACAGACCCGTCCCCACCAGTACTGTACCCCAGTGTTATACAGTGACAGACCCGTCCCCACCAGTACTGTACCCCAGTGTTATACAGTGACAGACCCGTCCCCATCAGTACTGTACCCCAGTGTTATACAGTGACAGACCCATCCCCACCAGTACTGCACCCCAATGTTATACAGTGACAGACCCGTCCCCACCAGTACTGTGCCCCAGTGTTATACAGTGACAGACCCGTCCCCACCAGTACTGTACCCCAGTGTTATACAGAGACAGACCCGTCCCCACCAGTACTGTACCCCAGTGTTATACATCGACAGACCCGTCCCCACCAGTACTGTACCCCAGTGTTATACTTTGACAGCCCCGTCCCCACCAGTACTGTACCCCAGTGTTATACAGTGACAGACCCATGCCCACCAGTACTGTACCCCCGTGTTATACAGTGACAGACCCATGCCCACCAGTACTGTACCCCCGTGTTATACAGTGACAGACCCGTCCCCACCAGTACTGTATCCCAGTGTTGTACAGTGACAGACCCGTCCCCACCAGTTCTGTACCCCAGTGTTATACAGTGACAGACCCGTCCCCACCAGTACTGTACCCCAGTGTTATACAGTGACAGACCCGTCCCCACCAGTACTGTACCCCAGTGTTATACAGTGACAGACCGTCCCCACCAGTACTGTACCCCAGAGTTATACAGTGACAGACCCATCCCCACCAGTACTGTATCCCAGTGTTATACAGTGACAGACCCGTCCCCACCAGTACTGTACCCCAGTGTTATACAGTGACAGACCCGTCCCCACCAGTACTGTACCCCCGTGTTATACAGTGACAGACCCATCCCCACCAGTACTGTACCCCAGTGTTATACAGTGACAGACCCATGCCCACCAGTACTGTACCCCCGTGTTATACAGTGACTGACCCGTCCCCACCAGTACTGTACCCCAGTGTTATACAGTGACAGACCCGTCCCCACCAGTACTGTACCCCAGTGTTATACAGTGACAGACCCGTCCCCACCCGTACTGTACGCCAGTGTTATACAGTGAACGATCCGTCCCCACCAGAACTGTACCCCAGTGTTGTACAGTGACAGACCCGTCCCCACCAGTACTGTACCCCAGTGTTATACAGTGACAGACCCGTCCCCACCAGTACTGTACCCCAGTGTTATACAGTGACAGACCCATCCCCACCAGTACTGTACCCCAGTGTTATACAGTGACAGACCCGTCCCCACCAGTACTGTACCCCAGTGTTATACAGTGACAGACCCGTCCCCACCAGTACTGTACCCCAGTGTTATACAGTTACAGACCCGCCCCCATCAGTACTGTACCCCAGTGTTATACAGTGACAGACCCGTCCCCACCAGTACTGTACCCCAGTGTTATACAGTGACAGACCCGTCCCCACCAGTACTGTACCCCAGTGTTATACAGTGACAAACCTGTCCCCACCAGTACTGTACCCCAGTGTTATACAGTGACAGACCCGTCCCCACCAGTACTGTACCCCAGTGTTGCACAGTGACAGACCCGTCCCCACCAGTACTGTACCCCAGTGTTATACAGTGACAGACCCGTCCCCACCAGTACTGTACCCCAGTGTTATACAGTGACAGACTCGTCCCCACCAGTACTGTACCCCAGTGTTATACAGTGACAGACCCGTCCCCACCAGTACTGTACCCCAGTGTTGCACAGTGACAGACCCGTCCCCACCATACTGTACCCCAGTGTTATACAGTGACAGACCCGTCCCCACCATTACTGTACCCCAGTGTTATACAGTGACAGACTCGTCCCCACCAGTACTGTACCCCAGTGTTATACAGTGACAGACCCATGCCCACCAGTACTGTACCCCCGTGTTATACAGTGACTGACCCGTCCCCACCAGTACTGTACCCCAGTGTTATACAGTGACAGACCCGTCCCCACCAGTACTGTACCCCAGTGTTATACAGTGACAGGCCCGTCCCCACCAGTACTGTACCCCAGTGTTATACAGTGACAGACCATCCCCACCAGTACTGTACCCCAGTGTGATAGTTACAGACCCGTCCCCATCAGTACTGTACCCCAGTGTTATACAGTGACAGACCCGTCCCCACCCGTACTGTACGCCAGTGTTATACAGTGAACGACCCGTCCCCACCAGAACTGTACCCCAGTATTGTACAGTGACAGACCCGTCCCCACCAGTACTGTACCCCAGTGTTATACAGTGACAGACCCGTCCCCACCAGTACTGTACCCCAGTGTTATACAGTGACAGACCCGTCCCCACCAGTACTGTACCCCAGTGTTATACAGTGACAGACCCGTCCCCACCAGTACTGTACCCCAGTGTTATACAGTTACAGACCCGCCCCCATCAGTACTGTACCCCAGTGTTATACAATGACAGACCCGTCCCCACCAGTACTGTACCCCAGTGTTGCACAGTGACAGACCCGTCCCCAACAGTACTGTACCCCAGTGTTATACAGTGACAGACCTGTCCCCACCAGTACTGTACCCCAGTGTTATACAGTGACAGACCCGTCCCCACCAGTACTGTACCCCAGTGTTGCACAGTGACAGACCCGTCCCCACCAGTACTGTACCCCAGTGTTATACAGTGACAGACCCGTCCCCACCAGTACTGTACCCCAGTGTTATACAGTGACAGACCCGTCCCCCCCAGTACTGTTCCCCAGTGTTATACAGTGACAGACCCGTCCCCACCAGTACTGTACCCCCGTGTTATACAGTGACAGACCCATGCCCACCAGTACTGTACCCCCGTGTTATACAGTGACTGACCCGTCCCCACCAGTACTGTACCCCAGTGTTATACAGTGACAGACCCGTCCCCACCAGTACTGTACCCCAGTGTTAGACAGTGACAGACCCGTCCCCACCAGTACTGTACCCCAGTGTTATACAGTGACAGACCCGCTCCCACCAGTACTGTACCCCAGTGTTATACAGTGACAGACCCGCTCCCACCAGTACTGTACCCCAGTGTGATACAGTGACAGACCGTCCCCACCCGTACTGTACCCCAGTGTGATACAGTTATAGACCCGTCCCCATCAGTACTGTACCCCAGTGTTATACAGTGACAGACCCGTCCCCACCAGTACTGTACTCCAGTGTTATACAGTGACAGACCCGTCCCCATCAGTACTGTACTCCAGTGTTATACAGTGACAGACCCGTCCCCACCAGTACTGTACCCCAGTGTTATACAGTGACAGACCCGTCCCCACCAGTACTGTACCCCAGTGTTATACAGTGACAGACCCGTCTCCACCAGTACTGTACTCCAGTGTTATACAGTTACAGACCCGTCCCCATCAGTACTGTACCCCAGTGTTATACAGTGACAGACCCGTCCCCACCAATACTGTACTCCAGTGTTATACAGTGACAGACCCATCCCCACCTGTACTGTACCCCAGTGTTATACAGTGACAGACCTGTCACCACCAATTCTGTACCCCAGTGTTATACAGTGACAGACCCGTCCCCACCAGTACTGTACGCCAGTGTTATACAGCGACAGACCCGTCCCCACCAGTACTGCACCGCAGTGTGATACAGTGACAGACCCGTCCACACCAGTACTGCACCCCAGTGTTATACAGTGACAGACCCGTCCACACCAGTACTGTACCCCAGTGTTATACAGTGACAGACCTGTCACCACCAATTCTGTACCCCAGTGTTATACAGTGACAGACCCCTCCCCACCAGTACTGTACCCCAGTGTTATACAGTGACAGACCCGTCACCAGTACTGTACCCCAGTGTTATACAGTGACAGACCCGTCCCCACCAGTACTTTACCCCAGTGTTATACAGTGACAGACCCGTCACCAGTACTGCACCCCAGTGTTATACAGTGACAGACCCGTCGCCACCAGTACTGTACCCCAGTGTTACACAGTGACAGACCCGTCCCCACCAGTACTGTACCCCAGTGTTATACAGTGACAGACCCGTCACCAGTACTGTACCCCAGTGTTATACAGTGACAGACCCAACCCCACCAGTACTGTACCCCAGTGTTATACAGTGACAGACCCGTCCCCACCAGTACTGTACCCCAGGGTTATACAGTGACAGACCCGTCCCCACCAGTACTGTACCCCAGTGTTATACAGTTACAGACCCGTCCCCACCAGTACTGTACCCCAGTGCTATACAGTGACAGACCCAACCCCACCAGTACTGTACCACAGTGTTATACAGTGACAGACCCGTCCCCACCAGTACTGTACCCCAGTGCTATACAGTGACAGACCCAACCCCACCAGTACTGTACCCCAGTGTTATACAGTTACAGACCCGTCCCCACCAGTACTGTACCCCAGTGTTACACAGTGACAGACCCGTCCCCACCAGTACTGTACCCCAGTGTTATACTTTGACAGCCCCGTCCCCACCAGTACTGTACCCCAGTGTTATACAGTGACAGACCCATGCCCACCAGTACTGTACCCCCGTGTTATACAGTGACAGACCCATGCCCACCAGTACTGTACCCCCGTGTTATACAGTGACTGACCCGTCCCCACCAGTACTGTACCCCAGTGTTATACAGTGACAGGCCCGTCCCCACCAGTACTGTACCCCAGTGTTATACAGTGACAGACCCGTCCCCACCAGTACTGTACCACAGTGTTATACAGTGACAGACCCGTCCCCACCAGTACTGTACCCCCGTGTTATACAGTGACAGACCCATCCCCACCAGTACTGTACCCCAGTGTTATACAGTGACAGACCCATGCCCACCAGTACTGTACCCCCGTGTTATACAGTGACTGACCCGTCCCCACCAGTACTGTACCCCAGTGTTATACAGTGACAGACCCGTCCCCACCAGTACTGTACCCCAGTGTTATACAGTGACAGACCCGTCCCCACCAGTACTGTACCCCAGTGTTATACAGTGACAGACCGTCCCCACCAGTACTGTACCCCAGTGTGATACAGTTACAGACCCGTCCCCATCAGTACTGTACCCCAGTGTTATACAGTGACAGACCCGTCCCCACCAGTACTGTACCCCAGTGTTATACAGTGACAGACCCGTCCCCACCCGTACTGTACGCCAGTGTTATACAGTGAACGACCCGTCCCCACCAGAACTGTACCCCAGTGTTGTACAGTGACAGACCCGTCCTCACCAGTACTGTACCCCAGTGTTATACAGTGACAGACCCGTCCCCACCAGTACTGTACCCCAGTGTTATACAGTGACAGACCCGTCCCCACCAGAACTGTACCCCAGTGTTATACAGTGACAGACCCGTCCCCACCAGTACTGTACCCCAGTGTTATACAGTGACAGACCCGTCCCCACCAGTACTGTACCCCAGTGTTGCACAGTGACAGACCCGTCCCCTCCAGTTCTGTACCCCAGTGTTATACAATGACAGACCCGTCCCCACCAGTACTGTACCCCAGTGTTATACAGTGACAGACCCGTCCCCACCAGTACTGTACCCCAGTGTTATACAGTGACAGACCTGTCCCCACCAGGACTGTACCCCAGTGTTATACAGTGACAGACCCGTCCCCACCAGTACTGTACCCCAGTGTTGCACAGTGACAGACCCGTCCCCACCAGTACTGTACCCCAGTGTTATACAGTGACAGACCCGTCCCCACCAGTACTGTACCCCAGTGTTATACAGTGACAGACCCGTCCCCACCAGTACTGTCCCCCAGTGTTATAAAGTGACAGACCCGTCCCCACCAGTACTGTACCCCAGTGTTGCACAGTGACAGACCCGTCCCCTCCAGTTCTGTACCCCAGTGTTATACAATGACAGACCCGTCCCCACCAGTACTGTACCCCAGTGTTGCACAGTGACAGACCCGTCCCCATCAGTACTGTACTCCAGTGTTATACAGTGACAGACCCGTCCCCATCAGTACTGTACTCCAGTGTTATACAGTGACAGACCCGTCCCCACCAGTACTGTACCCCAGTGTTATACAGTGACAGACCCGTCCCCACCAGTACTGTCCCCCAGTGTTATAAAGTGACAGACCCGTCCCCACCAGTACTGTACCCCAGTGTTGCACAGTGACAGACCCGTCCCCTCCAGTTCTGTACCCCAGTGTTATACAATGACAGACCCGTCCCCACCAGTACTGTACCCCAGTGTTGCACAGTGACAGACCCGTCCCCATCAGTACTGTACCCCAGTTTTATACAGTGACAGACCCGTCCCCACCAGTACTGTACTCCAGTGTTATACAGTGACAGACCCATCCCCACCAGTACTGTACCCCAGTGTTGCACAGTGACAGACCCGTCCCCTCCAGTTCTGTACCCCAGTGTTATACAATGACAGACCAGTCCCCACCAGTACTGTACCCCAGTGTTATACAGTGACAGACCCGTCCCCATCAGTACTGTACTCCAGTGTTATACAATGACAGACCCGTCCCCACCAGTACTGTACCCCAGTGTTGCACAGTGACAGACCCGTCCCCATCAGTACTGTACTCCAGTGTTATACAGTGACAGACCCGTCCCCACCAGTACTGTACCCCAGTGTTATACAGTGACAGACCCCTCCCCACCAGTACTGTACCCCAGTGTTATACAGTTACAGACCCGTCCCCATCAGTACTGTGCCCCAGTGTTATACAGTGACAGACCCGTCCCCACCAGTACTGTACCCCAGTGTTATACAGTGACAGACCCGTCCCCACCAGTACTGTACCCCAGTGTTATACAGTGACAGACCCGACTCCACCAGTACTGTACCCCAATGTTATACAGTGACAGACCCGTCCCCACCAGTACTGTACCCCAATGTTATACAGTGACAGACCCGTCCCCACCAGTACTGTACCCCAGTGTTATACAGTGACAGACCCTTTCCCACCAGTACTGTACCCCCGTGTTATACAGTTACAGACCCGTCCCCACCAGTACTGTACCCCAGTGTTGCACAGTGACAGACCCGTCCACTCCAGTTCTGTACCCCAGTGTTATACAATGACAGACCCGTCCCCACCAGTACTGTACCCCAGTGTTGCACAGTGACAGACCCGTCCCCACCAGTACTGTACTCCAGTGTTATACAGTTACAGACCCGTCCCCATCAGTACTGTACCCCAGTGTTAAACAGTGACAGACCCATCCCCACCAGTACTGCACCCCAATGTTATACAGTGACAGACCCGTCCCCACCAGTACTGTGCCCCAGTGTTATACAGTGACAGACCCGTCCCCACCAGTACTGTACCCCAGTGTTATACAGTGACAGACCCGACTCCACCAGTACTGTACCCAATGTTATACAGTGACAGACCCGTCCCCACCAGTACTGTACCCCAATGTTATACAGTGACAGACCCGTCCCCACCAGTACTGTACCCCAGTGTTATACAGTGACAGACCCTTTCCCACCATTACAGTACCCCAGTGTTCCACAGTGATAGAACCGTCCCCACCAGTACTGTACCCCAGTGTTATACAGTGACAGACCCGTCCCCACCAGTACTGTACCCCAGTGTTATACTTTGACAGCCCCGTCCCCACCAGTACTGTACCCCAGTGTTATACAGTGACAGACCCATGCCCACCAGTACTGTACCCCCGTGTTATACAGTGACAGACTCATGCCCACCAGTACTGTACCCCCGTGTTATACAGTGACTGACCTGTCCCCACCAGTACTGTACCCCAGTGTTATACAGTGACAGACCCGTCCCCACCAGTACTGTACCTCAGTGTTATACAGTTAAAGACCCATCCCCACCAGTACTGTACCCCAGTGTTATACAGTGACAGACCCGTCCCCACCAGTACTGTACCCCCGTGTTATACAGTGACAGACCCATCCCCACCAGTACTGTACCCCAGTGTTATACAGTGACAGACCCATGCCCACCAGTACTGTACCCCCGTGTTATACAGTGACTGACCCGTCCCCACCAGTACTGTACCCCAGTGTTATACAGTGACAGACCCGTCCCCACCAGTACTGTACCCCAGTGTTATACAGTGACAGACCCGTCCCCACCAGTACTGTACCCCAGTTTTATACAGCGACACACCCGTCCCCACCTGTACTGTACCCCAGTGTTATACAGTGACAGACCCGTCCCCACCAGTACTGTACCCCAGTGTTATACAGTGACAGACCCGTCCCCACCAGTACTGTACCCCAGTGTTATACAGTGACAGACCGTCCCCACCAGTACTGTACCCCAGTGTGATAGTTACAGACCCGTCCCCATCAGTACTGTACCCCAGTGTTATACAGTGACAGACCCGCCCCCACCAGTACTGTACCCCAGTGTTATACAGTGACAGACCCGTCCCCACCCGTACTGTACGCCAGTGTTATACAGTGAACGACCCGTCCCCACCAGAACTGTACCCCAGTGTTGTACAGTGACAGACCCGTCCCCACCAGTACTGTACCCCAGTGTTATACAGTGACAGACCCGTCCCCACCAGTACTGTACCCCAGTGTTATACAGTGACAGACCCGTCCCCACCAGTACTGTACCCCAGTGTTATACAGTGACAGACCCGTCCCCACCAGTACTGTACCCCAGTGTTATACAGTGACAGACCCGTCCCCACCAGTACTGTACCCCAGTGTTATACAGTGACAGACCCGTCCCCACCAGTACTGTACCCCCGTGTTATACAGTGACAGACCCATCCCCACCAGTACTGTACCCCAGTGTTATACAGTGACAGACCCATGCCCACCAGTACTGTACCCCAGTGTTATACAGTGACTGACCCGTCCCCACCAGTACTGTACCCCAGTGTTATACAGTGACAGACCCGTCCCCACCAGTACTGTACCCCAGTGTTATACAGTGACAGACCTGTCCCCACCAGTACTGTACCCCAGTGTTATACAGTGACAGACCGTCCCCACCAGTACTGTACCCCAGTGTGATACAGTTACAGACCCGTCCCCATCAGTACTGTACCCCAGTGTTATACAGTGACAGACCCGTCCCCACCAGTACTGTACCCCAGTGTTATACAGTGACAGACCCGTCCCCACCCGTACTGTACCCCAGTGTTATACAGCGACAGACCCGTCTCCTCCAGTACTGTTCCCCAGTGTTATATAGTGACAGACCCGTCCCCACCAGTACTGTACCCCAGTGTTGTACAGTGACAGACACGTCCCCACCAGTACTGTACGCCAGTGTTATACAGTGAACGACCCGTCCCCACCAGAACTGTACCCCAGTGTTGTACAGTGACATACCCGTCCCCACCAGTACTGTACCCCAGTGTTATACAGTGACAGACCCGTCCCCACCAGTACTGTACCCCAGTGTTATACAGTGACAGACCCGTCCCCACCAGTACTGTACCCCAGTGTTATACAGTGACAGACCCGTCCCCACCAGTACTGTACCCCAGTGTTATACAGTGACAGACCCGTCCCCACCAGTACTGTACCCCAGTGTTATACAGTGACAGACCCGTCCCCACCAGTACTGTACCCCAGTGTTATACAGTGACAGACCCGTCCCCACCAGTACTGTACCCCAGTGTTATACAGTGACAGACCCGTCCCCACCAGTACTGTACCCCAGTGTTATACAGTGACAGACCCGTCCCCATCAGTACTGTACCCCAGTGTTATACAGTGACAGACCCATCCCCACCAGTACTGCACCCCAATGTTATACAGTGACAGACCCGTCCCCACCAGTACTGTGCCCCAGTGTTATACAGTGACAGACCCGTCCCCACCAGTACTGTACCCCAGTGTTATACAGTGACAGACCCGTCCCCACCAGTACTGTACCCCAGTGTTATACAGTGACAGACCCATCCCCACCAGTACTGTAGCCCAGTGTTATACAGTGACAGACCTGTCACCACCAATTCTGTACCCCAGTGTTATACAGTGACAGACCCGTCCCCACCAGTACTGTACTCCAGTGTTATACAGTTACAGACCCGTCCCCATCAGTACTGTATCCCAGTGTTATACAGTGACAGACCCGTCCCCACCAGTACTGTACCCCAGTGTTATACAGTGACAGACCCGTCCCCACCAGTACTGTACCCCAGTGTTATACAGTGACAGACCCGTCCACACCAGTACTGTACCCCAGTGTTATACAGTGACAGACCTGTCACCACCAGTACTGTACCCCAGTGTTATACAGTAACAGACCCGTCCACACCAGTACTGTACCCCAGTGTTATACAGTGACAGACCCGTCCCCACCAGTACTGTACCCCAGTGTTATACAGTGACAGACCCGTCCACACCAGTACTGTACCCCAGTGTTATACAGTGACAGACCTGTCACCACCAGTACTGTAGCCCAGTGTTATACAGTGACAGACCTGTCACCACCAATTCTGTACCCCAGTGTTATACAGTGACAGACCCGTCCCCACCAGTACTGTACTCCAGTGTTATACAGTGACAGACCCGTCCCCACCAGTACTGTACCCCAGTGTGATACAGTGACAGACCCGTCCCCACCAGTACTGTACCCCAGTGTTATACAGTGACAGACCCGTCCCCACCAGTTCTGTACCCCAGTGTTATACAGTGACAGACCCGTCCCCAACAGTACTGTACGCCAGTGTTATACAGTGACAGACCCATCCCCACCAGTACTGCACCCCAGTGTTATACAGTGACAGACCCGTCCACACCAGTACTGTACCCCAGTGTTATACAGTGACAGACCTGTCACCACCAATTCTGTACCCCAGTGTTATACAGTGACAGACCTGTCACCACCAATTCTGTACCCCAGTGTTATACAGTGACAGACCCCTCCCCACCAGTACTGTACCCCAGTGTTATACAGTGACAGACCCGTCGCCACCAGTACTGTACCCCAGTGTTATACAGTGACAGACCCGTCCCCACCAGTACTGTACCCCAGTGTTATACAGTGACAGACCCGTCACCAGTACTGTACCCCAGTGTTATACAGTGACAGACCCGTCACCAGTACTGTACCCCAGTGTTATACAGAGACAGACCCGTCCCCACCAGTACTGTACCCCAGTGTTATACAGTGACAGACCCATCCCCACCAGTACTGTACCCCAGTGTTATACACTGACAGACCCGTCCCCACCAGTACTGTACCCCAGTGTTACACAGTGACAGACCTGTCCCCACCAGTACTGTACCCCAGTGTTATACAGTGACAGACCCATCCCCACCAGTACTGTACCCCAGTGTTACACAGTGACAGACCTGTCCCCACCAGTACTGTACCCCAGTGTTATACAGAGACAGACCCGTCCCCACCAGTACTGTACCCCAGTGTTATACAGAGACAGACCCGTCCCCACCAGTACTGTACCCCAGTGTTATACACTGACAGACCCGTCCCCACCAGTACTGTACCCCAGTGTTACACAGTGACAGACCTGTCCCCACCAGTACTGTACCCCAGTGTTATACAGTGACTGACCCGTCCTCACCAGTACTGTACCCCAGTGTTACACAGTGACAGACCTGTCCCCACCAGTACTGTACCCCAGTGTTATACAGTGACAGACCCGACCCCACCAGTACCGGACCCCAGTGCTATACAGTGACAGACCCGTCCCCACCAGTACTGTACCCCAGTGTTATACAGTGACAGACCCGTCCCCACCAGTACTGTACCCCAGTGTTATACAGTTACAGACCCGTCCCCACCAGTACTGTACCCCAGTGTTACACAGTGACAGATCCACCCCCACCAGTACTGTACCCCAGTGTTATACAGTGACAGACCCGCCCCCACCAGTACTGTACCCCAGTGCTATACAGTGACAGACCCAATCCCACCAGTACTGTACCCCAGTGTTATTCACTGACAGACCCGTCCCCACCAGTACTGTACCCCAGTGTTATACAGTGACAGACTCGTCCCCACCAGTACTGTACCCCAGTGTTATACAGTGACAGACCCAACCCCACCAGTACTGTACCCCAGTGTTATTCACTGACAGACCCGTCCCCACCAGTACTGTACCCCAGTGTTATACAGTGACAGACCCGTCCCCACCAGTACTGTACCCCAGTGTTATACAGTGACAGACCCGTCCCCACCAGTTCTGTACCCCAGTGTTATACAGTGACAGACACGTCCCCACCAGTACTGTACCCCAGTGTTATACAGTGACAGACCCGTCCCCACCAGTACTGTACCCCAGTGTTATACAGTGACAGACCCGTCCCCACCAGTACTGTACCCCAGTGTTATACAGTGACAGACCCGTCCCCACCAGTACTGTACCCCAGTGTTATACAGTGACAGACCCGTCCCCACCAGTACTGTACCCCAGTGTTATACAGTGACAGACCCGTCCCCACCAGTACTGTACCCCAGTGTTATACAGTGACAGACCCGTCCCCATCAGTACTGTACCCCAGTGTTATACAGTGACAGACCCATCCCCACCAGTACTGCACCCCAATGTTATACAGTGACAGACCCGTCCCCACCAGTACTGTACCCCAGTGTTATACAGTGACAGACCCATCCCCACCAGTACTGTACCCCAGTGTTATACAGTGACAGACCCGTCCCCACCAGTACTGTGCCCCAGTGTTATACAGTGACAGACCCGTCCCCACCAGTACTGTACCCCAGTGTTATACAGTTACAGACCCGTCCCCATCAGTACTGTACCCCTGTGTTATACAGTGACAGACCCATCCCCACCAGTACTGTAGCCCAGTGTTATACAGTGACGAGCCCGTCCCCACCAGTACTGTACCCCAGTGTTATACAGTGACAGACCTGTCACCACCAATTCTGTACCCCAGTGTTATACAGTGACAGACCCGTCCCCACCAGTACTGTACTCCAGTGTTATACAGTGACGAGCCCGTCCCCACCAGTACTGTATCCCAGTGTTATACAGTGACAGACCTGTCACCACCAATTCTGTACCCCAGTGTTATACAGTGACAGACCCGTCCCCACCAGTACTGTACTCCAGTGTTATACAGTTACAGACCCATCCCCATCAGTACTGTACCCCAGTGTTATACAGTGACAGACCCGTCCCCAACAGTACTGTACGCCAGTGTTATACAGTGACAGACCCATCCCCACCAGTACTGCACCCCAGTGTTATACAGTGACAGACCCGTCCACACCAGTACTGTACCCCAGTGATACACAGTGACAGACCTGTCACCACCAATTCTGTATCCCAGTGTTATACAGAGACAGACCCGTCCCCATCAGTATTGTACCCCAGTGGTATACAGTGACAGACCTGCCACACCAGTACTGTACCCCAGTGTTATACAGTGACAGACCCGCCCCCAACAGTACTGTACGCCAGTGTTATACAGTGACAGACCCATCCCCACCAGTACTGCACCCCAGTGTTATACAGTGACAGACCCGTCCACACCAGTACTGTACCCCAGTGATATACAGTGACAGACCCGTCACCAGTACTGTACCCCAGTGTTATACAGTGACAGACCCGTCACCAGTACTGTACCCCAGTGTTATACAGTGACAGACCCGTCGCCACCAGTACTGTACCCCAGTGTTACACAGTGACAGACCCGTCCCCACCAGTACTGTACCCCAGTGTTATACAGTGACAGTCCCGTCACCAGTACTGTACCCCAGTGTTATACAGTGACAGACCCAACCCCACCAGTACTGTACCCCAGTGTTATACAGTGACAGACCCGTCACCAGTACTGTACCCCAGTGTTATACAGTGACAGACCCAACCCCACCAGTACTGTACCCCAGTGTTTTACAGTGACAGACCCGTCACCAGTACTGTACCCCAGTGTTATACAGTGACAAATCCGTCCCCACCAGTGCTGTACCCCAGTGTTATACAGTGACAGACCCGTCCCCACCAGTACTGTACCCCAGTGTTATACAGTGACAGACCCGTCACCAGTACTGTACCCCAGTGTTATACAGTGACAAATCCGTCCCCACCAGTACTGTACCCCAGTGTTATACAGTGACAGACCCGTCCCCACCAGTACTGTACCCCAGGGTTATACAGTGACAGACCCGTCCCCACCAGTACTGTACCCCAGTGTTATACAGTTACAGACTCGTCCCCACCAGTACTGTACCCCAGTGTTATACAGTGACAGACCCGTCCCCACCAGTACTGTACCCCAGTGTTACACAGTGACAGATCCACCCCCACCAGTACTGTACCCCAGTGTTATACAGTGACAGACCCGCCCCCACCAGTACTGTACCCCAGTGCTATACAGTGACAGACCCAACCCCACCAGTACTGTACCCCAGTGTTATTCACTGACAGACCCGTCCCCACCAGTACTGTACCCCAGTGTTACACAGTGACAGATCCACCCCCACCAGTACTGTACCCCAGTGTTATACAGTGACAGACCCGCCCCCACCAGTACTGTACCCCAGTGCTATACAGTGACAGACCCAATCCCACCAGTACTGTACCCCAGTGTTATTCACTGACAGACCCGTCCCCACCAGTACTGTACCCCAGTGTTATACAGTGACAGACTCGTCCCCACCAGTACTGTACCCCAGTGTTATACAGTGACAGACCCAACCCCACCAGTACTGTACCCCAGTGTTATTCACTGACAGACCCGTCCCCACCAGTACTGTACCCCAGTGTTATACAGTGACAGACCCGTCCCCACCAGTACTGTACCCCAGTGTTATACAGTGACAGACCCGTCCCCACCAGTTCTGTACCCCAGTGTTATACAGTGACAGACACGTCCCCACCAGTACTGTACCCCAGTGTTATACAGTGACAGACCCGTCCCCACCAGTACTGTACCCCAGTGTTATACAGTGACAGACCCGTCCCCACCAGTACTGTACCCCAGTGTTATACAGTGACAGACCCGTCCCCACCAGTACTGTACCCCAGTGTTATACAGTGACAGACCCGTCCCCACCAGTACTGTACCCCAGTGTTATACAGTGACAGACCCGTCCCCACCAGTACTGTACCCCAGTGTTATACAGTGACAGACCCGTCCCCATCAGTACTGTACCCCAGTGTTATACAGTGACAGACCCATCCCCACCAGTACTGCACCCCAATGTTATACAGTGACAGACCCGTCCCCACCAGTACTGTGCCCCAGTGTTATACAGTGACAGACCCGTCCCCACCAGTACTGTACCCCAGTGTTATACAGTGACAGACCCGTCCCCACCAGTACTGTACCCCAGTGTTATACAGTGACAGACCCATCCCCACCAGTACTGTAGCCCAGTGTTATACAGTGACAGACCTGTCACCACCAATTCTGTACCCCAGTGTTATACAGTGACAGACCCGTCCCCACCAGTACTGTACTCCAGTGTTATACAGTTACAGACCCGTCCCCATCAGTACTGTACCCCAGTGTTATACAGTGACAGACCCGTCCCCACCAGTACTGTACCCCAGTGTTATACAGTGACAGACCCGTCCCCACCAGTACTGTACCCCAGTGTTATACAGTGACAGACCCGTCCACACCAGTACTGTACCCCAGTGTTATACAGTGACAGACCTGTCACCACCAGTACTGTACCCCAGTGTTATACAGTAACAGACCCGTCCACACCAGTACTGTACCCCAGTGTTATACAGTGACAGACCCGTCCCCACCAGTACTGTACCCCAGTGTTATACAGTGACAGACCCGTCCACACCAGTACTGTACCCCAGTGTTATACAGTGACAGACCTGTCACCACCAGTACTGTAGCCCAGTGTTCTACAGTGACAGACCTGTCACCACCAATTCTGTACCCCAGTGTTATACAGTGACAGACCCGTCCCCACCAGTACTGTACTCCAGTGTTATACAGTGACAGACCCGTCCCCACCAGTACTGTACCCCAGTGTGATACAGTGACAGACCCGTCCCCACCAGTACTGTACCCCAGTGTTATACAGTGACAGACCCGTCCCCACCAGTTCTGTACCCCAGTGTTATACAGTGACAGACCCGTCCCCAACAGTACTGTACGCCAGTGTTATACAGTGACAGACCCATCCCCACCAGTACTGCACCCCAGTGTTATACAGTGACAGACCCGTCCACACCAGTACTGTACCCCAGTGTTATACAGTGACAGACCTGTCACCACCAATTCTGTACCCCAGTGTTATACAGTGACAGACCCCTCCCCACCAGTACTGTACCCCAGTGTTATACAGTGACAGACCCGTCGCCACCAGTACTGTACCCCAGTGTTATACAGTGACAGACCCGTCCCCACCAGTACTGTACCCCAGTGTTATACAGTGACAGACCCGTCACCAGTACTGTACCCCAGTGTTATACAGAGACAGACCCGTCCCCACCAGTACTGTACCCCAGTGTTATACAGTGACAGACCCATCCCCACCAGTACTGTACCCCAGTGTTATACACTGACAGACCCGTCCCCACCAGTACTGTACCCCAGTGTTACACAGTGACAGACCTGTCCCCACCAGTACTGTCCCCCAGTGTTATACAGTGACAGACCCATCCCCACCAGTACTGTACCCCAGTGTTACACAGTGACAGACCTGTCCCCACCAGTACTGTACCCCAGTGTTATACAGAGACAGACCCGTCCCCACCAGTACTGTACCCCAGTGTTATACAGAGACAGACCCGTCCCCACCAGTACTGTACCCCAGTGTTACACAGTGACAGACCTGTCCCCACCAGTACTGTACCCCAGTGTTATACAGTGACTGACCCGTCCTCACCAGTACTGTACCCCAGTGTTACACAGTGACAGACCTGTCCCCACCAGTACTGTACCCCAGTGTTACACAGTGACAGACCTGTCCCCACCAGTACTGTCCCCCAGTGTTATACAGTGACAGACCCATCCCCACCAGTACTGTACCCCAGTGTTACACAGTGACAGACCTGTCCCCACCAGTACTGTACCCCAGTGTTATACAGAGACAGACCCGTCCCCACCAGTACTGTACCCCAGTGTTATACAGAGACAGACCCGTCCCCACCAGTACTGTACCCCAGTGTTACACAGTGACAGACCTGTCCCCACCAGTACTGTACCCCAGTGTTATACAGTGACTGACCCGTCCTCACCAGTACTGTACCCCAGTGTTACACAGTGACAGACCTGTCCCCACCAGTACTGTACCCCAGTGTTATACAGTGACAGACCCGACCCCACCAGTACCGGACCCCAGTGCTATACAGTGACAGACCCGTCCCCACCAGTACTGTACCCCAGTGTTATACAGTGACAGACCCGTCCCCACCAGTACTGTACCCCAGTGTTATACAGTTACAGACCCGTCCCCACCAGTACAGTACCCCAGTGTTACACAGTGACAGATCCACCCCCACCAGTACTGTACCCCAGTGTTATACAGTGACAGACTCGTCCCCACCAGTACTGTACCCCAGTGTTATACAGTGACAGACCCAACCCCACCAGTACTGTACCCCAGTGTTATTCACTGACAGACCCGTCCCCACCAGTACTGTACCCCAGTGTTATACAGTGACAGACCCGTCCCCACCAGTACTGTACCCCAGTGTTATACAGTGACAGACCCGTCCCCACCAGTTCTGTACCCCAGTGTTATACAGTGACAGACCCGTCCCCACCAGTACTGTACCCCAGTGTTATACAGTGACAGACCCGTCCCCACCAGTACTGTACCCCAGTGTTATACAGTGACAGACCCGTCCCCACCAGTACTGTACCCCAGTGTTATACAGTGACAGACCCGTCCCCACCAGTACTGTACCCCAGTGTTATACAGTGACAGACCCGTCCCCACCAGTACTGTACCCCAGTGTTATACAGTGACAGACCCGTCCCCATCAGTACTGTACCCCAGTGTTATACAGTGACAGACCCATCCCCACCAGTACTGCACCCCAATGTTATACAGTGACAGACCCGTCCCCACCAGTACTGTACCCCAGTGTTATACAGTGACAGACCCATCCCCACCAGTACTGTACCCCAGTGTTATACAGTGACAGACCCGTCCCCACCAGTACTGTGCCCCAGTGTTATACAGTGACAGACCCGTCCCCACCAGTACTGTACCCCAGTGTTATACAGTTACAGACCCGTCCCCACCAGTACTGTAGCCCAGTGTTATACAGTGACAGACCCATCCCCACCAGTACTGTACCCCAGTGTTATACAGTTACAGACCCGTCCCCATCAGTACTGTACCCCTGTGTTATACAGTGACAGACCCATCCCCACCAGTACTGTACCCCAGTGTTATACAGTTACAGACCCGTCCCCATCAGTACTGTACCCCTGTGTTATACAGTGACGAGCCCGTCCCCACCAGTACTGTACCCCAGTGTTATACAGTGACAGACCTGTCACCACCAATTCTGTACCCCAGTGTTATACAGTGACAGACCCGTCCCCACCAGTACTGTACTCCAGTGTTATACAGTTACAGACCCATCCCCATCAGTACTGTACCCCAGTGTTATACAGTGACAGACCCGTCCCCAACAGTACTGTACGCCAGTGTTATACAGTGACAGACCCATCCCCACCAGTACTGCACCCCAGTGTTATACAGTGACAGACCCGTCCACACCAGTACTGTACCCCAGTGATACACAGTGACAGACCTGTCACCACCAATTCTGTACCCCAGTGTTATACAGTGACAGAGCCATCCCCATCAGTATTGTACCCCAGTGGTATACAGTGACAGACCTGCCCCACCAGTACTGTACCCCAGTGTTATACAGTGACAGACCCGCCCCCAACAGTACTGTACGCCAGTGTTATACAGTGACAGACCCATCCCCACCAGTACTGCACCCCAGTGTTATACAGTGACAGACCCGTCCACACCAGTACTGTACCCCAGTGATATACAGTGACAGACCCGTCACCAGTACTGTACCCCAGTGTTATACAGTGACAGACCGTCACCAGTACTGTACCCCAGTGTTATACAGTGACAGACCCGTCGCCACCAGTACTGTACCCCAGTGTTACACAGTGACAGACCCGTCCCCACCAGTACTGTACCCCAGTGTTATACAGTGACAGTCCCGTCACCAGTACTGTACCCCAGTGTTATACAGTGACAGACCCAACCCCACCAGTACTGTACCCCAGTGTTATACAGTGACAGACCCGTCACCAGTACTGTACCCCAGTGTTATACAGTGACAGACCCAACCCCACCAGTACTGTACGCCAGTGTTATACAGTGACAGACCCGTCACCAGTACTGTACCCCAGTGTTATACAGTGACAAATCCGTCCCCACCAGTGCTGTACCCCAGTGTTATACAGTGACACACCCGTCCCCACCAGTACTGTACCCCAGTGTTATACAGTGACAGACCCGTCACCAGTACTGTACCCCAGTGTTATACAGTGACAAATCCGTCCCCACCAGTACTGTACCCCAGTGTTATACAGTGACAGACCCGTCCCCACCAGTACTGTACCCCAGGGTTATACAGTGACAGACCCGTCCCCACCAGTACTGTACCCCAGTGTTGTACAGTTACAGACTCGTCCCCACCAGTACTGTACCCCAGTGTTATACAGTGACAGACCCGTCCCCACCAGTACTGTACCCCAGTGTTACACAGTGACAGATCCACCCCCACCAGTACTGTACCCCAGTGTTATACAGTGACAGACCCGCCCCCACCAGTACTGTACCCCAGTGCTATACAGTGACAGACCCAACCCCACCAGTACTGTACCCCAGTGTTATTCACTGACAGACCCGTCCCCACCAGTACTGTACCCCAGTGTTACACAGTGACAGATCCACCCCCACCAGTACTGTACCCCAGTGTTATACAGTGACAGACCCGCCCCCACCAGTACTGTACCCCAGTGCTATACAGTGACAGACCCAATCCCACCAGTACTGTACCCCAGTGTTATTCACTGACAGACCCGTCCCCACCAGTACTGTACCCCAGTGTTATACAGTGACAGACTCGTCCCCACCAGTACTGTACCCCAGTGTTATACAGTGACAGACCCAACCCCACCAGTACTGTACCCCAGTGTTATTCACTGACAGACCCGTCCCCACCAGTACTGTACCCCAGTGTTATACAGTGACAGACCCGTCCCCACCAGTACTGTACCCCAGTGTTATACAGTGACAGACCCGTCCCCACCAGTTCTGTACCCCAGCGTTATACAGTGACAGACACGTCCCCACCAGTACTGTACCCCAGTGTTATACAGTGACAGACCCGTCCCCACCAGTACTGTACCCCAGTGTTATACAGTGACAGACCCGTCCCCACCAGTACTGTACCCCAGTGTTATACAGTGACAGACCCGTCCCCACCAGTACTGTACCCCAGTGTTATACAGTGACAGACCCATCCCCACCAGTACTGTACCCCAGTGTTATACAGTGACAGACCCGTCCCCACCAGTACTGTACCCCAGTGTTATACAGTGACAGACCTGTCCCCATCAGTACTGTACCCCAGTGTTATACAGTGACAGACCCATCCCCACCAGTACTGCACCCCAATGTTATACAGTGACAGACCCGTCCCCACCAGTACTGTACCCCAGTGTTATACAGTGACAGACCCATCCCCACCAGTACTGTACCCCAGTGTTATACAGTGACAGACCCGTCCCCACCAGTACTGTACCCCAGTGTTATACAGTGACAGACCCGTCCCCACCAGTACTGTACCCCAGTGTTATACAGTTACAGACCCGTCCCCATCAGTACTGTACCCCAGTGTTATACAGTGACAGACCCATCCCCACCAGTACTGTAGCCCAGTGTTATACAGTGACGAGCCCGTCCCCACCAGTACTGTACCCCAGTGTTATACAGTGACAGAGCCCCCCCCACCAGTACTGTACCCCAGTGTTATACAGTGACAGACCCGTCCCCACCAGTACTGTACCCCAGTGTTATACAGTGACGAGCCCGTCCCCACCAGTACTGTATCCCAGTGTTATACAGTGACAGACCTGTCACCACCAATTCTGTACCCCAGTGTTATACAGTGACAGACCCGTCCCCACCAGTACTGTACTCCAGTGTTATACAGTTACAGACCCGTCCCCATCAGTACTGTACCCCAGTGTTATACAGTGACAGACCCGTCCCCAACAGTACTGTACGCCAGTGTTATACAGTGACAGACCCATCCCCACCAGTACTGCACCCCAGTGTTATACAGTGACAGACCCGTCCACACCAGTACTGTACCCCAGTGATACACAGTGACAGACCTGTCACCACCAATTCTGTACCCCAGTGTTATACAGTGACAGAGCCATCCCCATCAGTATTGTACCCCAGTGGTATACAGTGACAGACCTGCCCCACCAGTACTGTACCCCAGTGTTATACAGTGACAGACCCGTCCCCAACAGTACTGTACGCCAGTGTTATACAGTGACAGACCCATCCCCACCAGTACTGCACCCCAGTGTTATACAGTGACAGACCCGTCCACACCAGTACTGTACCCCAGTGATATACAGTGACAGACCCGTCACCAGTACTGTACCCCAGTGTTATACAGTGACAGACCCGTCACCAGTACTGTACCCCAGTGTTATACAGTGACAGACCCGTCGCCACCAGTACTGTACCCCAGTGTTACACAGTGACAGACCCGTCCCCACCAGTACTGTACCCCAGTGTTATACAGTGACAGTCCCGTCACCAGTACTGTACCCCAGTGTTATACAGTGACAGACCCAACCCCACCAGTACTGTACCCCAGTGTTATACAGTGACAGACCCGTCACCAGTACTGTACCCCAGTGTTATACAGTGACAGACCCAACCCCACCAGTACTGTACCCCAGTGTTATACAGTGACAGACCCGTCACCAGTACTGTACCCCAGTGTTATACAGTGACAGACCCAACCCCACCAGTACTGTACCCCAGTGTTATTCACTGACAGACCCGTCCCCACCAGTACTGTACCCCAGTGCTATACAGTGACAGACCCAACCCCACCAGTACTGTACCCCAGTGTTATTCACTGACAAACCCGTCGCCACCAGTACTGTACCCCAGTGCTATACAGTGACAGACCCAACCCCACCAGTACTGTACCCCAGTTATATACAGTGACAGACCCGTCCCCACCAGTTCTGTACCCCAGTGTTATACAGTGACAGACCCATCCCCACCAGTACTGTACCCCAGTGTTATACAGTGACAGACCCGTCCCCACCAGTACTCTACCCCAGTGTTATACAGTGACAGACCCGTCCCCACCAGTTCTGTACCCCAGTGTTATACAGTGACAGACCCGTCCCCACCAGTACTGTACCCCAGTGTTACACAGTGACAGACCCGTCCCCACCAGTAGTGTACCCCAGTGTTATACAGTGACAGACCCGTCCCCACCAGTTCTGTACCCCAGTGTTATACAGTGACAGACCCGTCCCCACCAGTACTGTATCCCAGTGTTATACAGTGACAGACCCGTCCCCACCAGTACTGTAACCCAGTGTTATACAGTGACAGACCCGTCCCCACCAGTTCTGTACCCCAGTGTTATACAGTGACTGACCCGTCCACACCAGTACTGTACCCCAGTGATATACAGTGACAGACCCGTCACCAGTACTGTACCCCAGTGTTATACAGTGACAGACCCGTCACCAGTACTGTACCCCAGTGTTATACAGTGACAGACCCGTCGCCACCAGTACTGTACCCCAGTGTTACACAGTGACAGACCCGTCCCCACCAGTACTGTACCCCAGTGTTATACAGTGACAGACCCGTCCCCACCAGTACTGTATCCCAGTGTTATACAGTGACAGACCCGTCCCTACCAGTACTGTACCCCAGTGTTACACAGTGACAGACCCGTCCCCACCAGTTCTGTACCCCAGTGTTATACAGTGACAGACCCGTCCCCACCAGTTCTGTACCCCAGTGTTATACAGTGACAGACCCGTCCCCACCAGTACTGTACCCCAGTGTTATACAGTGACAGACCCGTCCCCACCAGTACTGTACCCCAGTGTTATACAGTGACAGACCCATCCCCACCAGTACTGTACCCGTGTTATACAGTGACAGACCCGTCCCCACCAGTACTGTACCCCAGTGTTATACAGTGACAGACCCGTCCCCACCAGTACTGTACCCCAGTGTTATACAGTGACAGACCCGTCCCCACCAGTACTGTACCCCAGTGTTATACAGTGACAGACCCATCCCCACCAGTACTGTACCCGTGTTATACAGTGACAGACCCGTCCCCACCAGTACTGTACCCCAGTGTTATACAGTGACAGACCCGTCCCCACCAGTACTGTACCCCAGTGTAATACAGTGACAGACCCGTCCCCACCAGTACTGTACGCCAGTGTTATACAGTGACAGACCCGTCCCCACCAGTACTGTACGCCAGTGTTATACAGTGACAGACCCGTCCCCACCAGTACTGTACCCCAGTGTTATACAGTGACAGACCCGTCCCCACCAGTACTGTACCCCAGTGTAATACAGTGACAGACCCGTCCCCACCAGTACTGTACGCCAGTGTTATACAGTGACAGACCCGTCCCCACCAGTACTGTACGCCAGTGTTATACAGTGACAGACCCGTCCCCACCAGTACTGTACCCCAGTGTTATACAGTGACAGACCCGTCCCCACCAGTTCTATACCCCAGTGTTATACAGTGACAGACCCATCCCTACCAGTACTGTACCCCAGTGTTACACAGTGACAGACCCGTCCCCACCAGTACTGTACCCCAGTGTTACACAGTGACAGACCCGTCCCCACCAGTACTGTACCCCAGTGTTATACAGTGACAGACCCGTCCCCGCCAGTACTGTACCCCAGTGTTACACAGTGACAGACCCGTCCCCACCAGTACTGTACCCCAGTGTTACACAGTGACAGACCCGTCCCCACCTGTACTGTACCCCAGTGTTATACAGTGACAGACCCGTCCCCACCAGTACTGTACCCCAGTGTTATACAGCGACAGACCCGTCCCCACCAGTAATGTACCCCAGTGTTATACAGTGACAGACCCGTCCCCACCCAGTACGGTATCCCAGTGTTATACAGTGACAGACCCTTCCCCACCAGTTATGTACCCCAGTGTTATACAGTGACAGACCCGTCCCCACCAGTACTGTACCCCAGTGTTATACAGTGACAGTCCCGTCCCCACCCAGTACGGTATCCCAGTGTTATACAGTGACAGACCCTTCCCCACCAGTTCTGTACCCCAGTGTTAGACAGTGACAGACCCGTCCCCACCAGTACTGTACCCCAGTGTTATACAGTGACAGACCCGTCCCCACCAATTCGGTACCCCAGTGTTATACAGTGACAGACCCGTCCCCACCAGTACTGTACCCCAGTGTTATACAGTGACAGACCCATCCCCACCAGTACTGTACCCGTGTTAGACAGTGACAGACCCATCCCCACCAGTTCTATACCCAGTGTTATACAGTGACCGATCCGTCCCCACCAGTTCTATACCCCAGTGTTATACAGTGACAGACCCGTCCCCACCAGTACTGTACCCCAGTGTTATACAGTGACAGACCCGTCCCCACCAGTACTGTACCCCAGTGTTATACAGCGACAGACCCGTCCCCACCAGTACTCTACCCCAGTGTTACACAGTGACAGACCCGTCCCCACCAGTACTGTATCCCAGTGTTATACAGTGACAGACCCGTCCCTACCAGTACTGTATCCCAGTGTTATACAGTGACAGACCCGTCCCCACCAGTACTGTACCCCAGTGTTATACAGTGACAGACCCGTTCCCACCAGTACTGTACCCCAGTGTTATACAGTGACAGACCCGTCCCCACCAGTACTGTACCCCAGTGTTATACAGTGACAGACCCGTCCCCACCAGTACTGTACCCCACTGTTATACAGTGACAGACCCCTCCCCACCAGTACTGTACCCCAGTGTTATACAATGACAGACCCGTCCCCACCAGTACTGTACCCCAGTGTTATACAGCGACAGACCCGTCCCCACCAGTACTGTACCCCAGTGTTACACAGTGACAGACCCGTCCCCACCAGTACTGAATCCCAGTGTTATACAGTGACAGACCCATTCTTACCAGTACTGTACCCCAGTGTTATACAGTGACAGACCCATCCCCACCAGTACTGTACCCCAGTTTTATACAGTGACAGACCCGTCCCCACCAGTAATGTACCCCCGTGTTATTCAGTGACTGACCCGTCCCCACCAATACTGTGCCCCAGTGAGAAACAGTGACAGCCCCGTCTCCACCAGTACTGTACCCCAGTGTTATACAGTGACAGACCCGTCCCCACCAGTTCTGTACCCCCGTGTTATACAGTGACTGACCCCTCCCCACCAGTACTGTACCCCAGTGTTATACAGTGACAGACTCGTCCCCACCAGTACTGTACCCCAGTGTTATGCAGTGACAGACCCGTCCCCAGCAGTACTGTACCCCAATGTTATACAGTGACAGACCCGTCCCCAGCAGTACTGTACCCCAGTGTTATACAGTGACAGACCGTCCCCACCAGTACTGTACCCCAGTGTTATACAGTGACAGACCCATCCCCACCAGTACTGTACCCCAGTGTTATACAGTGACAGACCAATCCCCGCCAGTACTGTAACCCAGTGTTATACAGTGTGAGACCCGTCCTCACCAGTACTGTACCCCAGTGTTATACAGTGACAGACCCGTCCCCACCAGTTCTGTACACCAGTGTTATACTGTGACAGACCTGTCCCCACCAGTACTGTACCCCAGTGTTATACAGTGACAGACCCGACCCCACCAGTACCGGACCCCAGTGCTATACAGTGACAGACCCGTCCCCACCAGTACTGTACCCCAGTGTTATACAGTGACAGACCCGTCCCCACCAGTACTGTACCCCAGTGTTATACAGTTACAGACCCGTCCCCACCAGTACTGTACCCCAGTGTTACACAGTGACAGATCCACCCCCACCAGTACTGTACCCCAGTGTTATACAGTGACAGACCCGCCCCCACCAGTACTGTACCCCAGTGCTATACAGTGACAGACCCAATCCCACCAGTACTGTACCCCAGTGTTATTCACTGACAGACCCGTCCCCACCAGTACTGTACCCCAGTGTTATACAGTGACAGACTCGTCCCCACCAGTACTGTACCCCAGTGTTATACAGTGACAGACCCAACCCCACCAGTACTGTACCCCAGTGTTATTCACTGACAGACCCGTCCCCACCAGTACTGTACCCCAGTGTTATACAGTGACAGACCCGTCCCCACCAGTACTGTACCCCAGTGTTATACAGTGACAGACCCGTCCCCACCAGTTCTGTACCCCAGTGTTATACAGTGACAGACACGTCCCCACCAGTACTGTACCCCAGTGTTATACAGTGACAGACCCGTCCCCACCAGTACTGTACCCCAGTGTTATACAGTGACAGACCCGTCCCCACCAGTACTGTACCCCAGTGTTATACAGTGACAGACCCGTCCCCACCAGTACTGTACCCCAGTTTTATACAGTGACAGAACCGTCCCCACCAGTACAGTACCCCAGTGTTATACAGTGACAGACCCGTCCCCACCAGTACTGTACCCCAGTGTTATACAGTGACAGACCCGTCCCCATCAGTACTGTACCCCAGTGTTATACAGTGACAGACCCATCCCCACCAGTACTGCACCCCAATGTTATACAGTGACAGACCCGTCCCCACCAGTACTGTACCCCAGTGTTATACAGTGACAGACCCATCCACACCAGTCCTGTACCCCAGTGTTAAACAGTGACAGACCCGTCCCCACCAGCACTGTGCCCCAGTGTTATACAGTGACAGACCCGTCCCCACCAGTACTGTACCCCAGTGTTATACAGTTACAGACCCGTCCCCATCAGTACTGTACCCCAGTGTTATACAGTGACAGACCCATCCCCACCAGTACTGGAGCCCAGTGTTATACAGTGACGAGCCCGTCCCCACCAGTACTGTACCCCAGTGTTATACAGTGACGAGCCCGTCCCCACCAGTACTGTATCCCAGTGTTATACAGTGACAGACCTGTCACCACCAATTCTGTACCCCAGTGTTATACAGTGACAGACCCGTCCCCACCAGTACTGTACTCCAGTGTTATACAGTTACAGACCCGTCCCCATCAGTACTGTACCCCAGTGTTATACAGTGACAGACCCGTCCCCAACAGTACTGTACGCCAGTGTTATACAGTGACAGACCCATCCCCACCAGTACTGCACCCCAGTGTTATACAGTGACAGACCCGTCCACACCAGTACTGTACCCCAGTGATATACAGTGACAGACCTGTCACCACCAATTCTGTACCCCAGTGTTATACAGTGACAGAGCCATCCCCATCAGTATTGTACCCCAGTGTTATACAGTGACAGACCTGCCCCACCAGTACTGTACCCCAGTGTTATACAGTGACAGACCCGTCCCCAACAGTACTGTACGCCAGTGTTATACAGTGACAGACCCATCCCCACCAGTACTGCACCCCAGTGTTATACAGTGACAGACCCGTCCACACCAGTACTGTACCCCAGTGATATACAGTGACAGACCTGTCACCACCAATTCTGTACCCCAGTGTTATACAGTGACAGACCCGTCCCCACCAGTACTGTATCCCAGTGTTATACAGTGACAGACCCGTCCCTACCAGTACTGTATCCCAGTGTTATACAGTGACAGACCCGTCCCCACCAGTACTGTACCCCAGTGTTATACAGTGACAGACCCGTTCCCACCAGTACTGTACCCCAGTGTTATACAGTGACAGACCCGTCCCCACCAGTACTGTACCCCAGTGTTATACAGTGACAGACCCGTCCCCACCAGTACTGTACCCCACTGTTATACAGTGACAGACCCCTCCCCACCAGTACTGTACCCCAGTGTTATACAATGACAGACCCGTCCCCACCAGTACTGTACCCCAGTGTTATACAGCGACAGACCCGTCCCCACCAGTACTGTACCCCAGTGTTACACAGTGACAGACCCGTCCCCACCAGTACTGTATCCCAGTGTTATACAGTGACAGACCCATTCCTACCAGTACTGTACCCCAGTGTTATACAGTGACAGACCCATCCCCACCAGTACTGTACCCCAGTTTTATACAGTGACAGACCCGTCCCCACCAGTAATGTACCCCCGTGTTATACAGTGACTGACCCGTCCCCACCAATACTGTGCCCCAGTGAGAAACAGTGACAGCCCCGTCTCCACCAGTACTGTACCCCAGTGTTATACAGTGACAGACCCGTCCCCACCAGTTCTGTACCCCCGTGTTATACAGTGACTGACCCCTCCCCACCAGTACTGTACCCCAGTGTTATACAGTGACAGACTCGTCCCCACCAGTACTGTACCCCAGTGTTATGCAGTGACAGACCCGTCCCCAACAGTACTGTACCCCAATGTTATACAGTGACAGACCCGTCCCCAGCAGTACTGTACCCCAGTGTTATACAGTGACAGACCGTCCCCACCAGTACTGTACCCCAGTGTTATACAGTGACAGACCCATCCCCACCAGTACTGTACCCCAGTGTTATACAGTGACAGACCAATCCCCGCCAGTACTGTAACCCAGTGTTATACAGTGTGAGACCCGTCCTCACCAGTACTGTACCCCAGTGTTATACAGTGACAGACCCGTCCCCACCAGTTCTGTACCCCAGTGTTATACTGTGACAGACCTGTCCCCACCAGTACTGTACCCCAGTGTTATACAGTGACAGACCCGACCCCACCAGTACCGGACCCCAGTGCTATACAGTGACAGACCCGTCCCCACCAGTACTGTACCCCAGTGTTATACAGTGACAGACCCGTCCCCACCAGTACTGTACCCCAGTGTTATACAGTTACAGACCCGTCCCCACCAGTACTGTACCCCAGTGTTACACAGTGACAGATCCACCCCCACCAGTACTGTACCCCAGTGTTATACAGTGACAGACCCGCCCCCACCAGTACTGTACCCCAGTGCTATACAGTGACAGACCCAATCCCACCAGTACTGTACCCCAGTGTTATTCACTGACAGACCCGTCCCCACCAGTACTGTACCCCAGTGTTATACAGTGACAGACTCGTCCCCACCAGTACTGTACCCCAGTGTTATACAGTGACAGACCCAACCCCACCAGTACTGTACCCCAGTGTTATTCACTGACAGACCCGTCCCCACCAGTACTGTACCCCAGTGTTATACAGTGACAGACCCGTCCCCACCAGTACTGTACCCCAGTGTTATACAGTGACAGACCCGTCCCCACCAGTTCTGTACCCCAGTGTTTTTCAGTGACAGACACGTCCCCACCAGTACTGTACCCCAGTGTTATACAGTGACAGACCCGTCCCCACCAGTACTGTACCCCAGTGTTATACAGTGACAGACCCGTCCCCACCAGTACTGTACCCCAGTGTTATACAGTGACAGACCCGTCCCCACCAGTACTGTACCCCAGTGTTATACAGTGACAGACCCGTCCCCACCAGTACTGTACCCCAGTGTTATACAGTGACAGACCCATCCCCACCAGTACTGCACCCCAATGTTATACAGTGACAGACCCGTCCCCACCAGTACTGTACCCCAGTGTTATACAGTGACAGACCCATCCCCACCAGTACTGTACCCCAGTGTTATACAGTGACAGACCCGTCCCCACCAGCACTGTGCCCCAGTGTTATACAGTGACAGACCCGTCCCCACCAGTACTGTACCCCAGTGTTATACAGTTACAGACCCGTCCCCATCAGTACTGTACCCCAGTGTTATACAGTGACAGACCCATCCCCACCAGTACTGGAGCCCAGTGTTATACAGTGACGAGCCCGTCCCCACCAGTACTGTACCCCAATGTTATACAGTGACGAGCCCGTCCCCACCAGTACTGTATCCCAGTGTTATACAGTGACAGACCTGTCACCACCAATTCTGTACCCCAGTGTTATACAGTGACAGACCCGTCCCCACCAGTACTGTACTCCAGTGTTATACAGTTACAGACCCGTCCCCATCAGTACTGTACCCCAGTGTTATACAGTGACAGACCCGTCCCCAACAGTACTGTACGCCAGTGTTATACAGTGACAGACCCATCCCCACCAGTACTGCACCCCAGTGTTATACAGTGACAGACCCGTCCACACCAGTACTGTACCCTAGTGATATACAGTGACAGACCTGTCACCACCAATTCTGTACCCCAGTGTTATACAGTGACAGAGCCATCCCCATCAGTATTGTACCCCAGTGTTATACAGTGACAGACCTGCCCCACCAGTACTGTACCCCAGTGTTATACAGTGACAGACCCGTCCCCAACAGTACTGTACGCCAGTGTTATACAGTGACAGACCCATCCCCACCAGTACTGCACCCCAGTGTTATACAGTGACAGACCCGTCCCCACCAGTACTGTACCCCAGTGTTATACAGTGACAGACCCGTCCACACCAGTACTGTACCCCAGTGATATACAGTGACAGACCCGTCCACACCAGTACTGTACCCCAGTGATATACAGTGACAGACCTGTCACCACCAATTCTGTACCCCAGTGTTATACAGTGACAGACCCCTCCCCACCAGTACTGTACCCCAGTGTTATACAGTGACAGACCCGTCGCCACCAGTACTGTACCCCAGTGTTATACAGTGACAGACCCGTCGCCAGCAGTACTGTACCCCAGTGTTACACAGTGACAGACCCGTCCCCACCAGTACTGTACCCCAGTGTTATACAGTGACAGTCCCGTCACCAGTACTGTACCCCAGTGTTATACAGTGACAGACCCAACCCCACCAGTACTGTACCCCAGTGTTATACAGTGACAGACCCGTCACCAGTACTGTACCCCAGTGTTACACAGTGACAGACCCGTCACCAGTACTGTACCCCAGTGTTATACAGTGACAGACCCATCCCCACCAGTACTGTACCCCAGTGTTATACAGTGACAGACCCGTCCCCACCAGTACTGTACCACAGTGTTATACAGTGACAGACCCATCCCCACCAGTACTGTACCCCAGTGTTATACAGTGACAGACCCATCCCCACCAGTACTGTACCCCAGTGTTATACAGTGACAGACCCATCCCCACCAGTACTGTACCCCAGTGTTATACAGTGACAGACCCGTCCCCACCAGTACTGTACCCCAGTGTTATACAGTGACAGACCCATCCCCACCAGTACTGTACCCCAGTGTTATACAGTGACAGACCCGTCCCCACCAGTACTGTACCCCAGTGTTATACAGTGACAGACCCGTCCCCACCAGTACTGTACCCCAGTGTTATACAGTGACAGACCCGTCACCAGTACTGCACCCCAGTGTTATACAGTGACAAATCCGTCCCCACCAGTACTGTACCCCAGTGTTATACAGTGACAGACCCGTCCCCACCAGTACTGTACCCCAGTGTTATACAGTGACAGACCTATCCCCACCAGTACTGTACCCCAGTGTTATACAGTGACAAATCCGTCCCCACCAGTACTGTACCCCAGTGTTATACAGTGACAGACCGTCCCCACCAGTACTGTACCCCAGTGTTATACAGTGACAGACCCGTCACCAGTACTGTACCCCAGTGTTATACAGTGACAAATCCGTCCCCACCAGTACTGTACCCCAGTGTTATACAGTGACAGACCCGTCCCCACCAGTACTGTACCCCAGGGTTATACAGTGACAGACCCGTCCCCACCAGTACTGTACCCCAGTGTTATACAGTTACAGACCCGTCCCCACCAGTACTGTACCCCAGTGTTATACAGTGACAGACCCAACCCCACCAGTACTGTACCCCAGTGTTATACAGTTACAGACCCGTCCCCACCAGTACTGTACCCCAGTGTTACACAGTGACAGATCCACCCCCACCAGTACTGTACCCCAGTGTTATACAGTGACAGACCCGCCCCCACCAGTACTGTACCCCAGTGCTATACAGTGACAGACCCAACCCCACCAGTACTGTACCCCAGTGTTATTCACTGACAGACCCGTCCCCACCAGTACTGTACCCCAGTGCTATACAGTGACAGACCCAACCCCACCAGTACTGTACCCCAGTGTTATTCACTGACAGACCCGTCGCCACCAGTACTGTACCCCAGTGCTATACAGTGACAGACCCAACCCCACCAGTACTGTACCCCAGTTATATACAGTGACAGACCCGTCCCCACCAGTTCTGTACCCCAGTGTTATACAGTGACAGACCCATCCCCACCAGTACTGTACCCCAGTGTTATACAGTGACAGACCCGTCCCCACCAGTTCTGTACCCCAATGTTATACAGTGACAGACACGTCCCCACCAGTACTGTACCCCAGTGTTATACAGTGACAGACCCGTCCCCACCAGTACTGTACCCCAGTGTTATACAGTGACAGACCCGTCCCCACCAGTACTCTACCCCAGTGTTATACAGTGACAGACCCGTCCCCACCAGTTCTGTACCCCAGTGTTATACAGTGACAGACCCGTCCCCACCAGTACTGTACCCCAGTGTTACACAGTGACAGACCCGTCCCCACCAGTAGTGTACCCCAGTGTTATACAGTGACAGACCCGTCCCCACCAGTTCTGTACCCCAGTTTTATACAGTGACAGACCCGTCCCCACCAGTACTGTATCCCAGTGTTATACAGTGACAGACCCGTCCCCACCAGTAATGTCACCCATTGTTATACAGTGACAGACCCGTCCCCACCAGTTCTGTACCCCAGTGTTATACAGTGACAGACCCGTCCCCACCAGTACTGTATCCCAGTGTTATACAGTGACAGACCCGTCCCTACCAGTACTGTACCCCAGTGTTACACAGTGACAGACCCGTCCCCACCAGTTCTGTACCCCAGTGTTATACAGTGACAGACCCGTCCCCACCAGTTCTGTACCCCAGTGTTATACAGTGACAGACCCGTCCCCACCAGTACTGTACCCCAGTGTTATACAGTGACAGACCCGTCCCCACCAGTACTGTACCCCAGTGTTATACAGTGACAGACCCATCCCCACCAGTACTGTACCCGTGTTATACAGTGACAGACCCGTCCCCACCAGTACTGTACCCCAGTGTTATACAGTGACAGACCCGTCCCCACCAGTACTGTACCCCAGTGTTATACAGTGACAGACCTGTCCCCACCAGTACTGTACCCCAGTGTTATACAGTGACAGACCCATCCCCACCAGTACTGTACCCGTGTTATACAGTGACAGACCCGTCCCCACCAGTACTGTACCCCAGTGTTATACAGTGACAGACCCGTCCCCACCAGTACTGTACGCCAGTGTTATACAGTGACAGACCCGTCCCCACTAGTACTGTACCCCAGTGTTATACAGCGACAGACCCGTCCCCACCCGTACTGTACCCCCGTGTTATACAGTGACAGACCCGTCCTCACCAGTACTGTACCCCAGTGTTATACAGTGACAGACCCGTCCCCACCAGTACTGTACGCCAGTGTTATACAGTGACAGACCCGTCCCCACCAGTACTGTACGCCAGTGTTATACAGTGACAGACCCGTCCCCACCAGTACTGTACGCCAATGTTAGACAGTGACAGACCCGTCCCCACCAGTACTGTACCCCAGTGTTATACAGTGACAGACCCGTCCCCACCAATTCGGTACCCCAGTGTTATACAGTGACAGACCCGTCCCCACCAGTACTGTACCCCAGTGTTATACAGTGACAGACCCATCCCCACCAGTACTGTACCCCAGTGTTATACAGTGACAGACCCATCCCCACCAGTACTGTACCCGTGTTAGACAGTGACAGACCCATCCCCACCAGTTCTATACCCAGTGTTATACAGTGACCGATCCGTCCCCACCAGTTCTATACCCCAGTGTTATACAGTGACAGACCCGTCCCCACCAGTACTGTACCCCAGTGTTATACAGTGACAGACCCGTCCCCACCAGTACTGTACCCCAGTGTTATACAGCGACAGACCCGTCCCCACCAGTACTCTACCCCAGTGTTACACAGTGACAGACCCGTCCCCACCAGTACTGTATCCCAGTGTTATACAGTGACAGACCCGTCCCTACCAGTACTGTATCCCAGTGTTATACAGTGACAGACCCGTCCCCACCAGTACTGTACCCCAGTGTTATAAAGTGACAGACCCGTTCCCACCAGTACTGTACCCCAGTGTTATACAGTGACAGACCCGTCCCCACCAGTACTGTACCCCAGTGTTATACAGTGACAGACCCGTCCCCACCAGTACTGTACCCCACTGTTATACAGTGACAGACCCCTCCCCACCAGTACTGTACCCCAGTGTTATACAATGACAGACCCGTCCCCACCAGTACTGTACCCCAGTGTTATACAGCGACAGACCCGTCCCCACCAGTACTGTACCCCAGTGTTACACAGTGACAGACCCGTCCCCACCAGTACTGTATCCCAGTGTTATACAGTGACAGACACATTCCTACCAGTACTGTACCCCAGTTTTATACAGTGACAGACCCGTCCCCACCAGTAATGTACCCCCGTGTTATACAGTGACTGACCCGTCCCCACCAATACTGTGCCCCAGTGAGAAACAGTGACAGCCCCGTCTCCACCAGTACTGTACCCCAGTGTTATACAGTGACAGACCCGTCCCCACCAGTTCTGTACCCCCGTGTTATACAGTGACTGACCCGTCCCCACCAGTACTGTACCCCAGTGTTATACAGTGACAGACTCGTCCCCACCAGTACTGTACCCCAGTGTTATGCAGTGACAGACCCGTCCCCAGCAGTACTGTACCCCAATGTTATACAGTGACAGACCCGTCCCCACCAGTACTGTACCCCAGTGTTATACAGTGACAGACCGTCCCCACCAGTACTGTACCCCAGTGTTATACATTGACAGACCCATCCCCACCAGTACTGTACCCCAGTGTTATACAGTGACAGACCAATCCCCGCCAGTACTGTAACCCAGTGTTATACAGTGTGAGACCCGTCCTCACCAGTACTGTACCCCAGTGTTATACAGTGACAGACCCGTCCCCACCAGTTCTGTACCCCAGTGTTATACTGTGACAGACCCATCCCCGCCAGTACTGTAACCCAGTGTTATACAGTGACAGACCCGTCCCCACCAGTACTGTACCCCTGTGTTATACAGTGACAGACCTGCCCCACCAGTACTGTACCCCAGTGTTGTACAGTGACAGACCCACCCCCACTAGTACTGTACCCCAGTGTTATACAGTGACAGACCCGTCCCCACCAGTACTGTAACCCAGTGTTATACAGTGACAGACCCGTCCCCACCAGTACTGCACCCCAGTGTTACACAGTGACTGACCGTTCCCACCAGTGCTGTACCCCAGTGTTAGACAGTGACAGACCCGTCCCCACCAGTACTGTACCCCAGTGTTATACAGTGACAGACCCGTCCCCACCAGTACTGTACCCTAGTGTTATACAGTGACAGACCCGTCCCCACCAGTACTGTACCCCAGTGTTATACACTGACAGACCCGTCCCCACCAGTACTGTACCCCAGTGTTATACAGTGACAGACCCATCCCCAGCAGTACTGTACCCCAGTGTTATACAGTGACAGCCCCATCCCCACCAGTACTGTACCCCAGTGTTAAACAGTGACAGACCCGTCCCCACCAGTACTGTACCCCAGTGTTATACTGTGACAGACCCGTCCCCACCAGTATTGTACCCCAGTGTTATACAGTGACAGACCCGTCCCCACCAGGATTGTACCCCAGTGTTATACAGTGACAGACCCGTCTCCACCAGTACTGTACCCCAGTGTTATACAGTGACAGACCCGCCCCCACCAGTACTGTACCCCAGTGGTTTACAGTGACAGACCCGTCCCCACCAGTACTGTACCCCAGTGTTATACAGTGACAGACCCGTCCCCACCAGTACTGTACCCCATTGTTACACAGTGAACGACCCGTCCCCACCAGTTCTGTACCCCAGTGTTATACAGTGACAGACCCGCCCCCACCAGTACTGTACCCCAGTGTTATACAGTGACACACCCGTCCCCACCAGTACTGTGCCCCAGTGTTATACAGTGACAGACCCGTCCCCTCCAGTACTGTACCCCAGTGTTATACAGCGACAGACCCGTCCCCACCAGTACTGTACCCCAGTGTTATATAGTGACAGACCCGTCCCCACCAGTACTGTATCCCAGTGTTATATAGTGACAGACCCGTCCCCACCAGTACTGTACCCCAGTGTTATACAGTGACATACCCGTCCACACCAGTACTGTACCCCAGTGTTACACAGTGAACGACCCGTCCCCACCAGTACTGTACCCCTGTGTTATACACTGTCAGACACGTCCCCTCCAGTACTGTACCCCAGTGTTATACAGCGACAGACCCGTCCCCAGCAGTACTGTACCCCAGTGTTATACAGTGACCGACCCGTCCCCACCAGTACTGTACCCCTGTGTTATACACTGTCAGACCTGTCCCCAGCAGTACTGTACCCCAGTGTTATACAGTGACCGACCCGTCCCCACCAGTACTGTACCCCAGTGTTACACAGTGAACGACCCGTCCCCACCAGTTCTGTACCCCAGTGTCACACAGTGACAGACCGGTCCCCACCAGTACTGTACCCCAGTGTTATACAGTGACTGACCCGCCCCCACCAGTACTGTACCCCAGTGTTATACAGTGACAGACCCATCCCCGCCAGTACTGTAACCCAGTGTTATACAGTGACAGACCCGTCCCCACCAGTACTGTACCCCAGTGTTATACAGTGATAGACCTGTCCCCACCAGTACTGTACCCCAGTGTTGTACAGTGACAGACCCACCCCCACTAGTACTGTACCCCAGTGTTATACGGTGACAGACCCGTCCCCACCAGTACTGTACCCCAGTGTTATACACTGACAGAACCGTCCCCACCAGTACTGTAACCCAGTGTTATACAGTGACAGACCCATCCCCACCAGTACTGTACCCCAGTGTTATACAGTGACAGGCCCATCCCCAACAGTACTGTACCCCAGTGATATACTGTGACAGACCCGTCCCCACCAGTATTGTACCCCAGTGTTATACAGTGACAGACCCGTCCCCACCAGGATTGTACCCCAGTGTTATACAGTGACAGACCCGTCTCCACCAGTACTGTAACCCAGTGTTATACAGTGACAGACCCGTCCCCACCAGGATTGTACCCCAGTGTTATACAGTGACAGACCCGTCCCCACCAGTACTGTACCCCAGTGTTATACAGTGACAGGCCCATCCCCACCAGTACTGTACCCCAGTGTTATACTGTGACAGACCCGTCCCCACCAGTATTGTACCCCAGTGTTATACAGTGACAGACCCGTCCCCACCAGGATTGTACCCCAGTGTTATACAGTGACAGACCCGTCTCCACCAGTACTGTACCCCAGTGTTATACAGTGACAGACCCATCCCCACCAGTACTGTACCCCAGTGTTATACAGTGACAGACCAGTCCCCACCAGTACTGTACCCCAGTGTTATACAGTGACAGACCCGTCTCCACCAGTACTGTACCCCAGTGTTATACAGTGACAGACCCATCTCCACCAGTACTGTACCCCAGTGTTATACAGTGACAGACCAGTCCCCACCAGTACTGTACCCCAGTGTTATACAGTGACAGACCCGTCCCCACCAGTACTCTACCCCAGTGTTATACAGTGACATACCCGTCCCCAGCAGTACTGTACCCCAGTGTTATACAGTGACAGACCCATCCCCACCAGTACTGCACCCCAGTGTTATACAGTGACAGACCCGTCCCCACCAGTACTGTACCCCAGTGTTATACAGTGACAGACCCGTCCCTACCAGTACTGTACCCCAGTGTTATACAGCGACAGACCCGACTCCACCAGTACTGTACCCCAGTGTTATACAGTGACAGACCCGTCCCCACCAGTACTGTACCCCAGTGTTACACAGTGAACGACCCGTCCCCACCAGTTTTGTACCCCAGTGTTATACAGCGACAGACCCATCCCCACCAGTACTGTACCCCAGTGTTATACAGTGACAGACCCGTCCCTACCAGTACTGTACCCCAGTGTTATACAGTGACAGACCCGTCCCTACCAGTACTGTACCCCAGTGTTATACAGTGTGAGACCCGTCCCCACCAGTACTGTACCCCAGTGTTATACAGTGACAGACCCGTCCCCACCAGTACTGCACCCCAGTGTTATACAGTGACAGACCTGTCCCCACCAGTACTGTACCCCAGTGTTATACAGCGACAGACCCGTCCCCACCAGTACTGTATCGCAGTGTTATACAGTGACAGACCCGTCCCCACAAGTACTTACCCCAGTGTTATACAGTGACAGGCCCGTCCCCACCAGTACTGTACCCCAGTGTTATACAGGGACAGACCCGCCCCCACCAGTACTGTATCCCAGTGTTATACAGTGACAGACCCGTCCCCACCAGTACTGTACCCCAGTGTTACACAGTGACAGACACGTCCTCACCAGTACTGTACCCCAGTGTTATACAGTGACAGACCCCTTCCCACCAGTACTGTACCCCAGTGTTATACAGTGACAGACCCGTCCCCACCAGTACTGTACCCCAGTGTTATACAGTGAAAGACCCGCCCCCACCAGTACTGTACCCCAGTGTTACACAGTGACAGACCCGTCCCCACCAGTGCTGTACCCCAGTGTTATACAGTGACAGACCCGTCCCCACCAGTACTGTACCCCAGTGTTATACAGTGAAAGACCCGCCCCCACCAGTACTGTACCCCAGTGTTATACAGTGACCGACCCGTCCCCACCAGTACTGTATCGCAGTGTTATACAGTGACAGACCCGTCCCCACCAGTACTGTACCCCAGTGTTATACAGTGACAGAGCTGTCCCCACCAGTACTGTACCCCAGTGTTATACAGGGACAGACCCGTCCCCACCAGTACTGTATCGCAGTGTTATACAGTGACAGACCCGTCCCCACCAGTACTGTACCCCAGTGTTATACAGTGACAGACCCGTCCCCGCCAGTACTGTACCCCAGTGTTATACAGTGACAGACCCGTCCCCACCAGTACTGTATCCCAGTGTTAGACAGTGACACACCCGTCCCCACCAGTACTGTACCCCAGTGTTATGCAGCGACAGACCCGTCCCCAACTGTACTGTACCCCAGTGTTATACAGTATCCGACCTGTCCCCACCAGCACTGTACGCCAGTGTTATACAGTGACAGACCCGTCCCCACCAGTACTGTACCCCAGTGTTATACAGTGACACACCCGTCCCCACCAGTACTGTACCCCAGTGTTATACAGTGACAGACCCGTCCCCACCAGTACTGTACCCCAGTGTTATACAGTGACAGACCCGTCCCCACCAGTACTGTACCCCAGTGTTATACAGTATCCGACCTGTCCCCACCAGTACTGTACCCCAGTGTTATACAGTGACAGACCCGTCCCCACCAGTACTGTACCCCAGTGTTATACAGTGACAGACCCGTCCCCACCAGTACTGTACCCCAGTGTTATACAGCGACAGACCCGTCCCCACCAGTACTGTACCCCAGTGTTATACAGTGACAGACCCATCCCCACCAGTACTGTTCCCCAATGTTGGCCACGAGAGTTTCGAACTCTCTCATCGCCCCGCCCCAGGAGCTGGAGTTTGCCGTTAGAACAGTTGGAGTTTGAGGAGCTGCTATAGTGTCTATTGTTCACAGGAGGCGCTGCTCTGGCGTATTGGCCTCGATCTCACCTGAGATTGCCTCAAATTGCAGTCGATAAACACTGACACCCTCTAATTCCGGCCTCTTTATCATCCCTGGTTTTAATCTCTCCCTCTCTCTGAGGAGGCCTTGCCTTCAACTGCGCAGGGGCCCAACCTCTGGAATTTCCTCCATAAACCCTGCTGCTTCTCTGCCCACTCCTTAAAACCTCCCCCTTCGAACAAGCTTTAACCTATCTCCAAGCCTGATATCATCTGTTGTGTCTCATTGTAATAGGCAACTAATTCCTGCGGGGAAACGCGTTGGGATGATTCAGTCTATGGAAGCTACTGTACAAATGAAAGATGTTTTTGCGTCAGTGAAGAGGGAGCTTTACCCTGTATCTAACCCCGTGCTGTACCTGTCCTGGGAGTGTTTGATGGGGACAGTGTAGTGGGAGCTTTACTCTGTATCTAACCCCGTGCTGTACCTGTCCTGGGAGTGTTTGATGGGGACAGTGTAGTGGGAGCTTTACTCTGTATCTAACCCCGTGCTGTACCTGTCCTGGGAGTGTTTGATGGGGACAGTGTAGAGGGAGCTTTACTCTGTATCTAACCCCGTGCTGTACCTGTCCTGGGAGTGTTTGATGGGGACAGTGTAGAGGGAGCTTTACTCTGTATCTGACCCCGTGCTGTACCTGTCCTGGGAGTGTTTGATGGGGACAGTGTCGAGGGAGCTTTACTCTGTATCTAACCCCGTGCTGTACCTGTCCTGGGAGTGTTTGATGGGGACAGTGTAGGGGGAGCTTTACTCTGTATCTAACCCCGTGCTGTACCTGTCCTGGGAGTGTTTGATGGGGACAGTGTAGAGGGAGCTTTACTCTGTAACTAACCCTGTGCTGTACCTGTCCTGGGAGTGTTTGATGGGGACAGTGTAGAGGGAGCTTTACTCTGTATCTAACCCCGTGCTGTACCTGTCCTGGGAGTGTTTGATGGGGACAGTGTAGTGGGAGCTTTACTCTGTATCTAACCCCGTGCTGTACCTGTCCTGGGAGTGTTTGATGGGGACAGTGTAGAGGGAGCTTTACTCTGTATCTAACCCCGTGCTGTACCTGTCCTGGGAGTGTTTGATGGGGACAGTGTCGAGGGAGCTTTACTCTGTATCTAACCCCGTGCTGTACCTGTCCTGGGAGTGTTTGATGGGGACAGTGTAGAGGGAGCTTTACTCTGTATCTAACCCCGTGCTGTACCTGTCCTGGGAGTGTTTGATGGGGACAGTGTAGTGGGAGCTTTACTCTGTATCTAACCCCGTGCTGTACCTGTCCTGGGAGTGTTTGATGGGGGCAGGGTAGAGGGAGCTTTACTCTGTATCTAACCCCGTGCTGTACCTGTCCTGGGAGTGTTTGATGGGGACAGTGTCGAGGGAGCTTTACTCTGTATCTAACCCCGTGCTGTACCTGTCCTGGGAGTGTTTGATGGGGACAGTGTCGAGGGAGCTTTACTCTGTATCTAACCCCGTGCTGTACCTGTCCTGGAAGTGTTTGATGGGGACAGTGTAGTGGGAGCTTTACTCTGTATCTAACCCCGTGCTGTACCTGTCCTGGGAGTGTTTGATGGGGACAGTGTAGAGGGAGCTTTACTCTGTATCTTACCCCGTGCTGTACCTGTCCTGGGAGTGTTTGATGGGGACAGTGTAGAGGGAGCTTTACTCTGTATCTTACCCCGTGCTGTACCTGTCCTGGGAGTGCTGGATAGTGAGAGGGAGCTTTACTCTGTATCTAACCCCGTGCTGTACCTGTCCCCGAATGTTTGATGGGGGCAGGGTAGAGGGAGCTTTACTCTGTATCTAACCCCGTGCTGTACCTGTCCTGGGAGTGTTTGATGGGGTCAGTGTAGAGGGAGCTTTACTCTGTATCTAACCCCGTGCTGTACCTGTCCTGGGAGTGTTTAATGGGGACAGTGTAGAGGGAGCTTTACTCTGTATCTTACCCCGTGCTGTACCTGTCCTGGGAGTGCTAGATGGGGATAGTGAGAGGGAGCTTTACTCTGTATCTAACCCCGTGCTGTACCTGTCCCCGAATGTTTGATGGGGGCAAGGTAGAGGGAGCTTTACTCTGTATCTAACCCCGTGCTGTACCTGTCCTGGGAGTGTTTGATGGGGTCAGTGTAGAGGGAGCTTTACTCTGTATCTAACCCCGTGCTGTACCTGTCCTGGGAGTGTTTGATGGGGGCAGTGTAGAGGGAGCTTTACTCTGTATCTAACCCCGTGTTGTACCTGTCCTGGGAGTGTTTGATGGGGACAGTGTATAGGGAGCTTTACTTTGTATCTAACCCCGTGCTGTACCTGTCCTGGGAGTGTTTGATGGGGACAGTGTAGAGGGAGCTTTACTCTGTATCTAACCCTGTGCTGTACCTGACCAGGGAGTGTTTGATGGGGACAGTGTATAGGGAGCTTTACTTTGTATCTAACCCCGTGCTGTACCTGTCCTGGGAGTGTTTGATGGGGACAGTGTAGAGGGAGATTTACTCTGTATCTAACCCTGTGCTGTACCTGACCAGGGAGTGTTTGATGGGGACAGTGTATAGGGAGCTTTACTTTGTATCTAACCCCGTGCTGTACCTGTCCTGGGAGTGTTTGATGGGGGACAGTGTAGAGGGAGCTTTACTCTGTATCTAACCCTGTGCTGTACCTGTCCTGGGAGTGTTTGATGGGGGACAGTGTAGAGGGAGCTTTACTCTGTATCTAACCCTGTGCTGTACCTGTCCTGGGAGTGTTTGATGGGGACAGTGTAGAGGAAGCTTTACTCTGTATCTAACCCCGTGCTGTACCTGTCCTGGGAGTGTTTGATGGGGGCAGTGTAGAGGGAGATTTACTCTGTATCTAACCCCGTGCTGTACCTGTCCTGGGAGTGTTTGATGGGGACAGTGTAGAGGGAGATTTACTCTGTATCTAACCCCGTGCTGTACCTGTCCCCGAATGTTTGATGGGGACAGTGTAGAAGGGTGTTCTCTCAGTATTTGTGTGTCTGCTGCTCTGCTCTTTGACAAAAACCCTGGCCTCCATATCTGCTGCCTAAATGTTGGATAAGCGAGTTCTTGGCTGGTGATACTGTTTGTAAACAGCGGTTTCTGTTTTGTGTCTCTTAATTGAAAATGGGTGAATGTTATTTTTCAATCTAAATAGTGAAAGGAAGGCACGTTTCCTTTTGGGATTGGAAGTATGTGGTCGCGTTCCTTGGCTGCGTCGAGATTGACCCAGAGGGAATGCGCCAAACAGACATCGTTTGCGGCCTACGACCCTTCTTCTGCCGTTACCCCACACCTCGTCCCGCTCACCCATGAGCCCCTGTGCTCGCTGACCTCTCACACCGACCTCTGAACCCTCTGTGGCCTGTCAATTCCTCCAGCCCTCCGAAATCGTGGAATTCCTCCGACGCAGATCGCTCGCTCGCTCTCATCACCGCGCCATTGGGCGGCCATGTTTTCAGCTCGCGAGGGCTCAAGCTCCGGACGTCCCTCCCTAAACCTCTCTTCTCGACTTCCAGAAGATACTTCGTAAAACAAGTACTTTGTCCCCACTTTTGGTCACCGCTCCCTAATATCTCCTCCTGTTGTTCCAGGACAAGCTCTCGTGTCTTATATTTGTTTCGTACCTGCATTGTGTCAAAAAAATCACACGTTTGGGCTCTCGATTAGAGTTCATTTTTCTCTTTCTCCCATCTCGCGACAGCACTCAAATTTCAATGTTGTTTTGTGTCTCTGGGAAGCCGGGAACTATAAGATTTCCTCAGAAATCTGCAGAAGGACGCCATTCAGGCTATCGGGCCTGCACGGAACGCCCTGAAGGAACACCCTACCTAGGCCCACTCCCCGCCCTGTAACCCCACCTAACCTGCACATCCCCGGACACTGCGGAACAATTTATCACGGCCAATCCACCCCAACCTGCGCGTCTTTGGACTGTGGGAGGAAACCGGAGCACCCGGAGAGGAAACCCACGCAGACCCGGGGGGGGGGGGGGGGGGGGGGAGAACGTGTAAACCCCACCCTGAGGAGGCCAGAATTGAAACCGGGTCCCTGGCACTGTGAGGCAGCAGGGCCAACCGCTATGTCACCGTGCCATCTACCAAGCTTTTTAAGGATTTAAGTTCAGTGAACTATGTGGAAATCAGTTTGCAACATTTACAACAGATCAATTTTTATCACGCCTGGTCTTTGCTCGGCCTAGGCTGCAGGAGGCTCGCAGTTCCGCACCAACGTGACTGACTCTTAAGAGAGACTGATAGATGGATGTAGGATTCATGTTCCCGATGGTGGGGGGGGGGTGGGGGGGTCCAGAACCAGGGGTCACAGTCTCAGGATACGGGGGAGACCATTTCGGACAGAGATGGGGAGAAATTTCTTCACCCAGAGAGTGGTCGGCCTGTGGAATCCGTTACCACGGGGAAGTATGTATGTTTTCGAGCAGCGGTTGGAGACCGCACTTGGGATGGAGGGATGCGGGGGAAGGCGGGAACAGATTAGAGTTGGATGATGAGCCACGGTCATAATGAATGGTGGAGCAGGGCCGAATGGCCTCCGTCTGTTCGTGTTTTTCTGTTCCTGTCTTCTGTGTTTCTGGAAGTGTACAGGAGGAGGCCATGGGCCCCATCGCCCTGGCACCCGATTGCGCCGCTCCAACGCACTTCACGACAGGAGCCCGTCACCACCTCCCCAGGCTGGTCTGCCCTGGCAGATGGCACCCCCCCCCCCCCCCCCCCCCATCTTAACTACAGAATCGATCGTTTGTCCGTGCTTCCCATTCGGACCGTTCCATTTTCTCGATCTATTTCCTTACCCTCCCCCCCCCCCCCTTTGTAAAAGCACTCGGAGAGTGTTTGGGGAGAAGAGGGTCAGGTGGCCTGGTCGAGAGCACCTTGGCGCTGTACCTTCCATCGAATCATAGAAACCCTCCAGCGGAGAAGGAGGCCATTCGGCCCATCGAGCCTGCACCGGCCCTCCGAAAGAACACTCTACCTCGGCCCGCACCCCTGCCCTATCCCCGGAACCCCCCCCACGCGCACACGGGGAGGACGTGCAGACTCCGCACAGACAGTGACCCAAGCCGGGAATCGAACCGGGGACACTGCCGCTGTGAAGCAACAGTGCTAACCACCGTGCTGCCTGGTACAGGCTTGGAGGGCCGAAGGGCCTGTTCCTGTGCTATATTGTTCTTTGTAAGTTTTTAAAAAAAATTTAGAGTACCCAATTCATCTTTTCCCAATTACGGGGGCAATTTAGCCCGGCCAATCCACCGACCCCGCACATCTTTTGGGTTGTGGGGGCGAAACCCACGCAGGCACGGGGAGAACGTGCAAACTCCACACGGGCAGTGACCACGGGTCGAGCCCGGGACTCGGCGCCGTGAGGCAGCAGTGCTAACCAGTGCGAACTCCCAAGGGCCTAGCTTCCCCCAGGTTTGAGCTCGTTCGCCGTTGAATGCTTTGGCCGAGTTGAGATTTATTGGACGAGGCGGCAGCATGCGCCCAGTGAAATCCTTTCTTCACTGAGAACGCGTTCGGTTTCCCGCCTCCCGTTCCTCCACTGGAAAATTTTGAGCGACCTTAAATTGAGCGTGCCCGCGCACAAGGGGGGCAATGGGAATCTGGAACACTCCCGAAAGGTGGGGAATGGGGGTGCCGTGGTCCAGTCGCTGTGCTCGTAATCCAGCGGCGCCAGCCCAATGCACTGGGGACGCGGGTTCAAATCCAACCACGGCAGCTGGTGAAATTTGACCTTGATCAATAAAATCTGGAATTTTTGAAGCTCGCCTCAGGTCGCGGTGACCGTGACAACGGCCACCGGTTTGTTTCACAAACTGACCCGGCTCCCTAATGTCCGTGTTAGGGATGAAATGTGCCCTCCTTCCCCTGGTGCGGCCTACATGTGACTCCAGACCCCCCCGCCCCCCCGCCCCCCCACACACACACAGCGATGCGGTTCACTGTTGACCGCTCCCTCTGAAACAAACCGAGCGGATCCCGCTCAGTTCCAGGCCAATTGGGGATGGGCGACAGATGTTGGCCCGAACCGGTGCCGCCCACATGAGCGAAATGCGTTTTTAATAAAATGAGCAGCAATTCTCTTCCCTGATGTCCCGGGGGGGTTCTGTTTAGCCCTCCCACCTAACATCTGCTGCTGTTTTGAAGGACCCAGCACCCCCCCCCCCCGCTACGCAACAGCTGCATTTTCTGCATTGCAAAAGAGGCCGCAAGCGCCGCTCATTGGCTGAAGGCAACTTTGGGGGAAGTCTCAAAATGGCGGAAAGGGCGTCAGTCGTTTTTCTGATGGTCACCCCCGATTCTCGGCCTCGGGTGACTGTCTGTGCGGAGTCTGCACGTTCTCCCCCGTGTATGCGTGGGTTTCCTCCGGGTGCTCCGGTTTCCTCCCACAGTCCAAAGATGTGCAGGTTTGGTGGACTGGCCGTGTTAAATTGCCCTTAGTGTCCAAAGATGTGCAGGTTAGGTGGATTGGCCGTGCTAAATTGCCCTTAGTGTCCAAAGATGTGCAGGTTAGGTGTATTGGCTGTGCTAAATTGCCCCTGAGTGTCCAAAGATGTGCAGGTTAGGTGGATTGGCCGTGCTAAATTGCCCTTAGTGTCCAAAGATGTGCAGGTTAGGTGGATTGGCCGTGCTAAATTGCCCTTAGTGTCCAAAGATGTGCAGGTTAGGTGGATTGGCCGGGCTAAATTGTCCCTTAGTGTCCAAAGATGTGCAGGTTAAGTGGATTGGCCGGGCTAAATTGCCCCTTAGTGTCCAAAGATGTGCAGGTTAGGTGGATTGGCCGTGCTAAATTGTCCCTTAGTGTCCAAAGATGTGCAGGTTAGGTGGATTGGCCGGGCTAAATTGCCCCTTAGTGTCCAAAGATGTGCAGGTTAGGTGGATTGGCCGGGCTAAATTGCCCCTTAGTGTCCAAAGATGTGCAGGTTAGGTGGATTGGCCGTGCTAAATTGCCCCTGAGTGTCCAAAGATGTGCAGGTTAGGTGGATTGGCCGTGCTAAATTGCCCCTTGGTGTGTAAAGATGTGGTTAGGGTTGATTAGTCACCTTAGTGTCCCAAAGGTTAATTGGGGTTACGGCGATAAGGCAGGGGAGTGGGCCTGGGCAGGCTGCTCTTCCAGAGGGTCGGTGCAGATTCGATGGGCTGAATGGCTAGATCCTTCTGCACTTGAAGGTATTCTATGCACCCCCGCGGGTTAGCCGTACGTCTCGGCTGCCTGGCCTGCGCTCTCTGCTCTTCAGCGACTCTTGCCCCAGGCGCAGGCTTGACCTTTCCCCCAGTTGCCTGCTGACGAGCTGCATGACATAGTGATCCACTCCGGTTGCCATCGGTTTCTTCCAGAGCCTCCCGTGTTAACCATCAGGCATGAGGTGTGGTTTCCTTGTTGTAACACGCACTGTGTCGATTTAACAAAAAAAAAAGCTAAGGTATCACTTATCCATTTACAAGCAGCTACACGTGCTTGGAGTAATTAGCCACGGTGAGCTAATTCGGATGATGTCAAGATTCCACCTCAAGTCAATCTGTTGCCAGATTCTGTGATGATTGGCATTGTGGGCGAGTGGGTGGCACTGTGGTTAGCGCCGCTGCCTCACAGCGCCTGGGACCCGAGTTCGATTCCGGGCCTTGGGCGATTGGCTGTGCGGAGCCTGCACGTTCTCCCCGTGTCTGCGTGGGGTTCCTCCGGGCAGGTTAGAGGTGGATTGGCCATGTTGAATTGGTCCCTTCGTGTCCAAAAGGTTAGGTTGGGTTGGGTTACGAGGAGAGGATGAGAGGGGTGGGGGGGGGGGGCGCGAGGGCCTACGCGGGGTGCTCTGTCCAGTGTAGGGTGCGGACTCGATGGGCCGAATGGCGGCCTCCTGCACTGGAGGGAGGAGGTGGGGGGGGAGGAGGTGGTGGGGGGCTGCTTCGGGAATCCCGCGCTGGAATCTGTTCCGTGGCGGCGGGGCCCAGAGTTCGGCCTACTATAGCGGGAGTTACGGGGGCACGCGGAGGATGTGTCTATTGGGCAGAGTTGTTTCCGAAATTCACCATCCCAGGCCCTCTATGGGACATGACTCTTAATTCATTTGCGTTATGAACTCATTTTGGGGGGGGCAGCACGCGGCGCAGTGGTTAGCGCTGCTGCCTCACGGCGCTGAGGACCCGGGTTCGAATCCCGGCCCCGGGTCACCGTCCGTGTGGAGTTTGCACATTCTCCCCGTGTCTGCGTGGGTCTCACCCCCACAACCCAAAGATGTGCTGGTGAGGTGGATTGGCCACGCTAAAGTGGGGCAGCACGGTAGCACAGTGGTTAGCACAGTTGCTTCGCAGCTCCAGGGTCCCAGGTTCGATTCCCCGCTGGGTCACTGTCTGGGCGGAGTCTGCACGTCCTCCCCCGTGTCTGCGCGGGTTTCCTCCGGGTGCTCCGGTTTCCCTCCCACAGTCCAAAGATGTGCAGGTTAGGTGGGTTGGCCGTGTTAAATTGCTCATCGTGTCCAAAAAGGTGGGCTGGGGTGACGGGGATAGGGTGGAGGAGTGGGCTTAGGAAGGGTGTTCTTTCCAAGGGCCAGTGCTGACTCGATGGGCCGAATGGCCTCCTGTACTGTAAATTCTATGAAATTGCCCTTTAATTGGAAAAAAATTAATTGGGTACTCTAAATTTATGAAAATAAATTAACTCATTTTGAAGGCGGGGGGGGGAGTGAGTTGGCTGAATTTTTAAAAATTCACTCACGGGTATTGCTGGCGAGACGGTCGTTTAACGGCGGCCCCTGATTTGCCCCTTTCAGAAGGTGCCACGGGTCACCTTTTCTTGAATCGCTTTGCCATGAGGGAGCCTTCTGCTTTTTCTCGTTCTTGCCCCTCCCCAAGGCTGCCGCCACCTCCCGATCACAGAGCCAGGTATTTGCTTGTGGGCCGATGCCAGGAATTACGAGGCGGCTGTTGTGCTTTGTTCCAGGGCCCAGCTTTGAAGGTGGAGGTTGCGAGCGAGGCCGATTACCTCCTGTGTATCGAGCTTGTGAGTTGAGATAATGCTGAGAGATTTAAGGTGCCCTTTGTTACCTGCTTTCTGTGGGAGGTGGAGTGTGTGCGGGCGGGTGTGCGTGGGAAGAGTGCGAACCATCCGTCTTAGTCCCATTTTCCCGGCTCGCGACCTGTGACCTTTGTAGGTCACGGCACTTCCTCGCCGACTCTCTGGCGGCTGCGTCCTTCAGGGGAGCACAACAGGAGTGGGTCGTCTGGCTTGAGGGTCCCAACTGGGGGCGAGAGTGGGTAATCACCCCGGGGGCGGGGGGAGTCCTCCCTCAGGCGGAGGGCATGTAGAGAGGGCAGTTGGGTGGGCTGTTCGAGGGAAACGGGGTGGGCCGTCTTTCCTCCTCAATAAATATCCTGTGTTTCTAACGAAGCCCGTGAATTGCGTCATTACGACACGGTGGCACAGCGGGTTAGCCCCGCTGCCTCGCAGCGCCAAGGGCCCTGGTACCATTCCCACCTCGGGGTCACTGTTTGCGTGGAGCTTGCATATACCCCACCCCCCCCCCCCCCACCCCCCACCCCGTGTCTGCGTGGAATTCCTCCGGGTGCCCCGGTTTCCTCCCACAATCCAAAGATGTGCGGGTGGGCTGGACGTTCTTTCGGATGGTCAGTGAAGATTCGATGGGCCGAGTGGCCCACTTCAGCACCGCAGGGATTCTAACTTCCGAGTGTTTTCTTCCTTTTAAATGCATTTCGGATTTCTACCTTTTCAGTCAGCGAGTCCCTTCCTCTCTCGTTCAAAGAACTGTTTCCCCCCCCCCCAAGTCCCTTTCAATCTTTCTTCCATCACAATGAAGTCTATGCCCCCCCCCCCCGCTCCCCCTCCCCGGTTATTAATCACTGCTCATGGCAATTGCCGCACTCGAGCAGGCAGTAAGCGCTGCTGACCTCATCACTGTGCGCCCGTTTGAGTGCTTTGCGGCCCCCCCCCCCCCCTCCCAAACCCTCGGCTTCGCCCGCTGGCATTGGTAGCTACCGAGGGTGCGGGGCAGCGAGTGAGTGAGGGGGGAGGGAGGGGGGGGGGGGGGTCTGCGACGGGGCAGCCGGTGAGACGGCAACCAAATCACCACCGCGCTCCCAGGAATTGGTGACCTTGTATCCCAGTGTCTTGGGAATTCAATCGCCTGTGAAAAACCGTGACCCACAACCGTGGTTTGGGGAGGAGGGGGGTGAGTGGGCGCCTGATTCTTGAGTTGCTAGGCCCCTGATTCTTGAGTTGCTAGGCCCCTGATTCTTGAGTTGCTAGGCCCCTGATTCTTGAGTTGCAGGGCCCCTGATTCTTGAGTTGCAGGCCCCTGATTCTTGAGTTGCTCGGCCCCTGATTCTTGAGTTGCTAGGCCCCTGATTCTTGAGTTGCAGGGCCCCTGATTCTTGAGTTGCAGGGCCCCTGATTCTTGAGTTGCTAGGCCCCTGATTCTTGAGTTGCTAGGCCCCTGATTCTTGAGCTGCTCGGCCCCTGATTCTTGAGCTGCTAGGCCTGTCCTGAATATATCCCATTTAGCACGGTGATAGTGCCACGTGGCACGGTGGAGGGGTATCCTCGATGTGAAGACGGGACTTTGTCTCCACGAGAACTGTGCGGTGGGCACTCTTTCCAATACCGTCATGGACAGATGCATCTGCAGCAAGCAGATTGGTGAGGATGAGATATTAGCCTCATGCCAATCCCATTTTGCCACCAGCGACCCTCGAGAGAAAGCTATCATTTATTGTGAGGGGGAATTGATCCCGGGAACGGGCGGCTTGTCTGATGAGGAAAGGTTGGGGCGATTGGGTTTGTATCCGCTGGAGTTTGACGAGTGAGAGGCGACTCGATCGAAACCCTTTAAGATTCTGAGGGGGTGTTGACAGGGGGGGATGTGGAGAGGATGTTTCCTCTTGTGGGAGAATCTAGAACCGGGGGGGGGGGGGGGGGGTCACTGTTTAAAAATAAGGGGGTGGCCCCTTTAAGACGGCGATGAGGAGAAATATTTTCCCTCAGAGGGGGGCGGAGTCCTGGAACTTTCTTCCTCAAAAGGCGGCAGACGCAGAATCTTGGAATATTTTTGAGGCGGAGCTGGATAGATTCTCGATTAACGAGGGGGTGAAAGGTTATAATTGGGGTGGGGGGTGCGGGGATGCAGATTTGAGGTTACGATCCAATCAACCGTGATATTAAATACGAAGATCTGTAGAGGGACAGGTAGTATTGAGGAAGCAGGGGGGCTGCAGAAGCATTTGGACAGGCTGGGAGAGTGGGCAAAGAAGTGGCAAATGGAATACAATGTGGGAAAGTGTGAGGTTAGGCACTTTGGAAGGAGGAATGGAGGAATAGACTATTTTCTAAATGGGGAGAGGCTTCGGAAATCAGAAGCACAAAGGGACTTGGGAGACCTTGTCCACGATTCTCTTAAGATTAACGTGCAGGTTCAGTCGGCAGTTAGGAAGACAAATGCAATTTTAACATTCATGTCGAGAGGGCTAGAATACAAGACCAGGGATGTACCTCTGAGGCTGCACAAGGCTCTGGTCAGACCCCATTTGGAGTATTGTGAGCAGTTTTGGGCCCCGTATCTAAGGAAGGATGTGCCGGCCTTGGAAAGGGTCCAGAGGAGGTTCACAAGAATGATCCCTGGAATGAAGAGCTTGTCGTATGAGGAACGGTTGAGGACTCTGGGTCTGTACTCGGTGGGAGTTTAGAAGGATGAGGGGGGATTTTATTGAAACTTACAGGATACTGCGAGGCCCGGATAGAGTGGGCGTGGAGAGGATGTTTCCACTTGTAGGAGAAACTAGAACCAGAGGACACAATCTCAGACTGAAGGGACGATCCTTTAAAACAGAGATGAGGAGGAATTTCTTCAGCCAGAGGGTCGTGAATCTGTGGAACTCTTTGCCGCAGAAGGCTGTGGAGGCCAAATCACTGAGTGTCTTTAAGACAGCGATAGATAGGTTCTTGATTAATGAGGGGATCAGGGGTTATGGGGAGAAGGCAGGAGAATGGGGGTGAGAAAAATGTCAGCCATGATTGAATGGCGGAGCAGACTCGATGGGCCGAGTGGCCTAATTCTGTCCCTATGTATTGTGGTCAAATAGGGGTCTCCTCGTTCATGTATCCCTGGAGTTTTCGCAGCGAGGGTGAGGGGCAGTCACTGCACTGAACTCTTTAGGGAGCAAATTGGCTGTGCGCTAGAAGGGAGATGCTTATTGAAGTCTTGCAGAGTACGCCTGGTTTAACAATGTCGTTGAGTTTGATGTCTACTGGCATTTTCTTGCTTCAAAAAAAAAAAAATAAAGTTTTATTTTTAATCTTGTCACAGAAATATTGATGAACACGCGACTGGAGACTGCAGATCTGAAGTGGACGGTGTACCCAGAGTCTGGGGTAAGAATCGGATCATCTTTGAGTTCCCTCCTCCTTCCAGCCTTTCCATGGTTGAACTTTGAACCCTCTGCTGCCGCCGCGGTTCGGGAGTGGGGGGAGGGAATAAAAACATTTCGGGGGAACTGACACGCGATCCTTGGCTTCCGGAACAGAGGAACGAGTTACGAAATCAAGCGAGACAGGCTGAACTCTGAGCGGTCCTTGGCTAGGCCCCAGCTGGAAAATTCTGTCCTAATTCTGGGGGCCCACACTTGAGAGAGGATATCGAGGCCTTGGGAGACTGGCTGCAGAGAGGATTTACCAGAATGGGGCCCGGCGATGAGGGACTTATTTTATTCACAGCTTCGGCCGGCATTTGTTGCCCATCCCTAATTGCCCTTGAGGACGTGTCGGGGAGCTGCCTCTGAAGTCTGGGTGGAGAATGGGAGTTGGTCTCAACGAACAAAGAAAAGTACAGCGCAGGAACAGGCCCTTCGGCCCTCCAAGCCTGCGCCGACCATGCTGCCCGTCTAAACTAAAAACGTTTCCGGGGTCCGTATCCCTCTATTCCCATCCTATTCCCGTATTTGTCAAGATGCCCCTTAAACGTGACTATCGTCCCTGCTTCCGCCACCCCCTCCGGCAGTGAGTTCCAGGCTACCGCGACCCTCTGTGTGAAAAAAACTTACCTCGTACATCTCCTCTAAATCTTGCCCCTCGCACATCGAACCTATGCCCCCTCAGAGCGGAGACGGTTAAGAGGGTACTTAATCGACAGAGCTAAGCCACACCACCGACAACGGGTCAGATCTGCAGACCCGCCACATCCAGCCGTGAATGGTGGCGGACGATGAAACAACTCACTGGAGGGGGAGGCTCCACAAATATCCCCGTCCTCCGTGATGGCAGAGTCCAAAAGACAAGGCCGAGGCATTTCACTCCATGCAATCTTCAGCCAGAAGTGCGGGGTGGATGACCCAGCTAGGCCTCAATAGAGATTCCCAACATCACGGATGTCAGTCTTTAGCCAATTCGATTCACTCCCATCTGATATGGGCGGCATGGTAGCATAGTGGTTAGCATTGTGGCTTCACAGCGCCAGGGTCCCAGGTTCGATTCCCCGCTGGGTCACTGTCTGTGAGGAGTCTGCACGTTCTCTCCCCGTGTGTGCGTGGGTTTCCTCCGGGCGCTCCGGTTTCCTCCCACAGTCCAAAGGCGTGCAGGTCAGATGGATTGGCCATGTTAAATTGCCCTTGGGTTAGATGGGGTTACTGGGTTACAGGGATAGAGTAGAGGCGTGGGCTTAAGTAGGGTGCTCTTTCCAAGAGCTGGTGCAGACTCGATGGGCCGAATGGCTTCCTTCTGCACTGTAAATTCTATGATTCTATGATATGAAAAAAGGGCGACAGGCATTGCATACTGCAAAAGGCTATGGGCCCTGACAATATTCTGGCAAAACTACAAAAGAACATATATCGAACATAGAACATACAGTGCAGAAGGAGGCCATTCGGTCCATCGAGTCCGCACCGACCCACTTAAACCCTCACTTCCCCCCCCTATCCCAGTAACCCTTCCTAACCTTTTTGGACACCAAGGGCAATTTATCACGGCCAATCCCACCTAACCTGCACGACTGTGGGAGGAAACCCCCCCCAGGGGCAGGGGTCATCAAAGGCGCTATCAAGCGGCACTTAACTCGGCGATAAGCTTCTCAATTTGGGTTCTGCCAGGGTCACTCAGCTCCTGACCTCATTGCAGCCCTGGTTCAAGGGCAAAAGAGCTGAACCACAGAGGTGAGCGTGACCGAGCAATTCCGGGAGGGAATTCCGGGACACGCCACTGCCGGAGGTGGAGAAATTGAACGCGGGGATAGACAAGAGGCCAGAGTCGAAGGCGAACTCAGAGGGTTAATTGTTCAAAATCTCGGTTCGACCCCACAGCGGAGTACGGCGTGCAGCTTTGGTCCCCCTTGAGCATACTATTGCCGCAGAGGGCGTACAACGAGGCTGTAGCAGAGTAATAGATTATTTATTCATCAGCGGGTTCACCACACTTGTTCCTGGGGATGTCCAGCGAAGAGAGATTGGGGAAACTGGGCCTGTATTCAATAGGGTTCTGAAAAATGAGGTGATTCCATTGAAACCAACAAAAGGTTTTCAAGGGAATAGACAGGGTAGATGCAGTTAAGATGTTTCCCTTGCTTGTGGGCTGCAGGAATGGAATCGAGAATGGAGCATAAAAGTAGGGAAGTCTCTCTAAAACTATACCAGGCGCGAGTTCGACCAGACAGACGGGTTGCGAGAGTCCAAATGGAGACACTCTAGGGGGGGGGGGGTCTAGAACCAGGGGTCAGAATTTCCAAATAAGGGGGAATCCACTTAATAATAATAATAATAATAATAATCACTTATTGTCACAAGTAGGTTTCAAATGAAGTTACTGTGAAAAGCCCCTAGTCGCCACATTCTGGCGCCTGTTCGGGGAGGCCGGTACGGGAACTGAACCGTGCTGCTGGCCTTGTTCTGCATTGCAAGCCAGCTGTTTAGCCCACTGCGCTAAACCTTGAGACCGAGGTGAGGAGAGTTCCTTTCGCTCCCAGGGCGGTGAATCTTTGGAAATCTATCCCAGATCATCGAGTACGCTTAAAACCAGGCATAAAGGGATATGGCGATAATGTGGATTCTTATTGAATGGCGGCAGATGGGCTGAATGGCTTCCTCCTATGTTGCAGAGGACCCGAGAGCTGGTGACAAGGTGGTTTACCTTCCTCGCACTGATCTTGTTTTTGTTTTTTTGTGCTCATCCTTTAGTGGGAAGAGGTGAGTGGGAGTGACGATGAGATGAATACCGTCCGTACCTACGAGGTATGCAAATTCGGCACCCCCAATCAGAACAATTGGCTGCGGACCACCTACATCCCCCGGCACGGTGCCCAGCGGGTCTACGTGGAGCTCAAGTTCACCATGCGGGACTGTTTCTCCATCCCCGGGGTGCCAGGCTCCTGCAAGGAGACGTTCAACCTCTACTACTACGAATCGGACTCGGACTCTGCCACTCAGGGCTCACCGGCCTGGATGGAGAACCCTTACGTCAAGGTGGACACTGTCGCGGCTGACTCTGTCTTCCCCAACAAGAAGGTGGGCCGGGCGAACACCAAGATCCTCAATCTAGGCCCGCTGAGGAGGAATGGCTTCTACCTGGCCTTCCAGGACCAAGGGGCCTGCATGGCCCTCTTGTCCGTCCGGGTTTTCTTCAAGAAGTGCCCCGCCATGGTCGCTGGCTTCGCCTCCTTTCCCGAGACGGTGACGGGCGCGGAGCCCACCTCGCTGGTCATTGCGCCGGGCACCTGCATCCCCAACGCGGTGGAGGTCTCCATCCCCCTCAAGCTCTACTGCAACGGGGACGGCGAGTGGATCGTGCCGCTCGGGAAGTGTACCTGCGGCCCTGGTTACGAGCCCGCCAAGAAGCACACCGTTTGCAAAGGTGAGGGGCGCGTTGGGAGACGGGTGAGGGGCGCGTTGGGAGACGGGTGAGGGGCGTGTTGGGGGACGGGTGAGGGGCGCGTTGGGGGACGGGTGAGGGGCGCGTTGGGGGACGGGTGAGGGGCACGTTGGGAGACGGGTGAGGGGCGCGTTGGGGGACGGGTGAGGGGCGCGTTGGGGGACGGGTGAGGGGCGCGTTGGGGGACGGGTGAGGGGCGCGTTGGGGGACGGGTGAGGGGCGCGTTGGGGGACGGGTGAGGGGCGCGTTGGGGGACGGGTGAGGGGCGCGTTGGGGGACGGGTGAGGGGCGCGTTGGGGGACGGGTGAGGGGCGCGTTGGGGGACGGGTGAGGGGCGCGTTGGGGGACGGGTGAGGGGCGCGTTGGGGGACGGGTGAGGGGCGCGTTGGGGGACGGGTGAGGGGCGCGTTGGGGGACGGGTGAGGGGCGCGTTGGGGGACGGGTGAGGGGCGCGTTGGGGGACGGGTGAGGGGCGCGTTGGGGGACGGGTGAGGGGCGCGTTGGGGGACGGGTGAGGGGCGCGTTGGGGGACGGGTGAGGGGCGCGTTGGGGGACGGGTGAGGGGCGCGTTGGGGGACGGGTGAGGGGCGCGTTGGGGGACGGGTGAGGGGCGCGTTGGGGGATGGGTGAGGGGCGCGTTGGGGGATGGGTGAGGGGCGCGTTGGGGGACGGGTGAGGGGCGCGTTGGGGGACGGGTGAGGGGCGCGTTGGGGGACGGGTGAGGGGCGCGTTGGGGGACGGGTGAGGGGCGCGTTGGGGGACGGGTGAGGGGCGCGTTGGGGGACGGGTGAGGGGCGCGTTGGGGGACGGGTGAGGGGCGCGTTGGGGGACGGGTGAGGGGCGCGTTGGGGGACGGGTGAGGGGCGCGTTGGGGGACGGGTGAGGGGCGCGTTGGGGGACGGGTGAGGGTCGCGTTGGGGGACGGGTGAGGGTCGCGTTGGGGGACGGGTGAGGGTCGCGTTGGGGGACGGGTGAGGGGCGCGTTGGGGGACGGGTGAGGGGCGCGTTGGGGGACGGGTGAGGGGCGCGTTGGGGGACGGGTGAGGGGCGCGTTGGGGGACGGGTGAGGGGCGCGTTGGGGGACGGGTGAGGGGCGCGTTGGGGGACGGGTGAGGGGCGCGTTGGGGGACGGGTGAGGGGCGCGTTGGGGGACGGGTGAGGGGCGCGTTGGGGGACGGGTGAGGGGCGCGTTGGGGGACGGGTGAGGGGCGCGTTGGGGGACGGGTGAGGGGCGCGTTGGGGGACGGGTGAGGGGCGTGTTGGGGGACGGGTGAGGGGCGCGTTGGGGGACGGGTGAGGGGCGCGTTGGGGGACGGGTGAGGGGCGCGTTGGGAGACGGGTGAGGGGCGCGTTGGGGGACGGGTGAGGGGCGCGTTGGGAGACGGGTGAGGGGCGAGCTGGGGGACAGGTGAGGGGTGCGTTGGGAGACGGGTGAGGGGCACGTTGGGGGACGGGTGAGGAACACGTTAGGGGACAAGTGAGGGGCATGTTGGGGGAGAGGTTGGGGGAGAGGATGTGGGGCGCGTTGGGGAAAGGTTGAGGGGCGCATTGGGGAGAGAGGATGAGGGGAGCGTAGGGAGAGAGGATGAGGGTGGGGGAGGGGAGCGTAGGGACAAAGGGTGAGTGGGTAGTGGAAAACGGGGAGGGAAGAGGAGGGTCGGTTGGGGGGGGGGAAGAGGGAGGGGGCCCTACGAGGATGAGAGAATGGTGAGGAGGTGATTGGGGGAGTGGAGGGAGGGCAATGGGCCTTTGAGCTTCTCTCAGTCCGGTTGCCATGACCACAATGATGGAGCAGCCATGATGAAGCCTGACTGGTGATTTCCAAACATCCCCTCAGAATGTCATCCTGGTTTTACCAGCTCTAGGCCAAAGGACTAGGAAATCCATTGAGAGCAAGGGCCCTGCCGACCCAATAGAATCACTGAATGGTTACTGCACAGCAGGAGGCCATTCGGCCCACCATATCTGCGCCGACTCTCTGCTCGAGTAACCCACCTGCTCCCGAAACTTGTTTTCTCTTCAGATAACGAGCCAATTCCCTGCTTGCCCAATATGGCGGGCCCTGTCCTCTAGGCCAGGGCTCGGTGAGTTCAGGCCTCCCAGGGAGGCTTGAGCGCTCAATCTAGGCCGAAACCCCCTGTGGCCAGTACTGGGATGGTGCTGCGCTGTCCGAGACGCCGTCTTTAGGATTAAGACATTAAAACCAAGGCTTCATCTGCCCCCTCAGGTGGATGTTAAGAGATTTGTGTAACTATTGGAAGCAAAGCAGGGTGTGGGCCCTTGGGGCCGATATTTACCCCTCCATTGAAGTATTTACTGGCCATCTCATTGCTGTTTTGCAGCACCTTGCAGTGTTGAGTGCTTGACCTAGATTACACTTCAAAAACATTTCAATGACCCTGACTTGAAATTGGACCTTCTGAATATGTCAAAGGCAGTTATAGAGATGTGTGTCCTCTTGCCTGTCATTTGAGGTTGAGGGGCAGGTTTTCTAATGTGGAGAAAACGACCCTGTCCACATTTCGGTAGTTTTCCTTGATGTGCACTCTGACAAAGGAAGGTTCAGACTTGGAGATAGATTTAACACATTTATTGAACAGTTAATAATTCTCCTACTTGAGTTCGACTCTCCTGCTGATCTTGCTCCAGTAACTCAGTCTAACTAACCAGTCTGCTCTAAGCCATGCGGTGGGTGTGATGCTTCCTGATCTGCCCCTGTCTCTCTGAGTGTCGCCTATGGAAAGAGAAAGAGCATGCGTGCCCTGTCCTTTTATATGGGTAGCCCCCTTGTGGTAGTGTCACCTCTGGGTGTCTTGACTGCCCATTGGTCGTGTCCTATCTTACTGACCTATTGGTTGACTGTCTGTGTGTCATGGTGTCTCTGGTGCTCCCTCTAGTGTCTACTTAGTTCCAGTGTATTTACATTAACCCCTGGTGTACCTACAGTGATGCATATCACCACAACTGCTATCCTCATCCTGCGTCTGTACAATATACCAAAAACTATGTCACTCTGCGAGGAACAGTGCGAATATCAAGGGGTCCTCTCAGCCTCGTGCAACAGGCCCTTGTCTGCCTGGCAGTGGGCAAGGCAGGAGGCAAGGGGAGGTGGGGATAACGATTGAGACATTTGATGGGTTACGGAAGAAAGAAAGAGAGTGAGTGAGCGAGCGAGGGAGGGGCTATGGGGGTCGATTCGAGGGGTGCGTAATGCCCCTCCAAGTTGAGTGACGAATGCACGTTCCTCGCTAAGGCCGCACAGTGGAAGCAGAGTCGTGAGGCGGGGCGGGGGAGATTGGCGGAGGAGCTCCGAGACCTCGAGGGTTGTGCGGCTGGAGGAGGTTACCGAGGCCGGTGGGATTGAGGGACTTGGCAGTGGAGGAACTTGGAAACAACGGCGTAGCCAGCCCAGAAACCTACAACGGTCAGTCAGCGAGCCAAGGAGGGAAGATGGGACTTCACGTTGAACTTGTATAAGACATTAGATCGGCCTCGGCGGCCATGTTGGAATCCAGTTCCGCCCTCTGCACTTTAGCGAGGATGTGAAGGCATTCGATCAGGTAAAGATTCACGAGAATGGTTCCGGGGTTGAGGAACTTGAGTTTGGAGGATAGATTGGAGAAGGGCAGCACGGTGGCACAGTGGTTAGCACCACTGTCTCAGAAGAGCCGGGAACCTGTGTTCGATTCCGGCCTCGGGCGACTCTCTGTGCGGAGTCTGCACGTTCTCCCCCGTGTCTGCGTGGGCTTCCTCCGGGCGCTCCGGTTTCCTCCCGCAGTCCAAAGATGTGCAGGTTGGGGCGGATTGGCCGCGCTATATTGCCCCTGGGGAGGGTTACGGGGATAGGGCGGAGGATTGGATCTTGGTAAGAGGCTCTTTCAGAGGGTAGGTGCAGACTCGAAGGGCCGAATGGCCTCCTTCTGCCCTGGGGGGGATTCTGTGGACTCGATGTGAGAGAGAGAGGGTTTGGGCTGAAGCGGGGGGGGGGGGTGGGGGGTGCCAGGGCAATTCTGTGACTCTTTGCGTTGGCGGGCGTTGGATTCAGTGCCCATGAACCGCCACCCTCCCCAGCCTGACCTGGTGATAGCTGAGCCTCTGGACGCCCCAGTACGCATTGCCACCCAGTGACATGTTCTGGGAATGTCAGGCGGTGCATTGCCTGAGCTGAGGGCAGGATGGGGCTTGACTGCGAATGTGTTATCTGCAGCCACATGTTCAGTCGGGATGCGCTGTCTGCATTGATAGACGATGTGTAGCCTTCTGGAAGAGTACCAGGGGTCTATTTGAACCCTACCCGAGCTGAGTCAACATCAGGAATGGTGGCGAAAGTTGCCGGAGGAGGAAAAGGGATGGGAACACTTTTCGCGTCTATATTATTACGAGGATATATCGGCGCTGGAGATGTTACGTCAATATGACTTTGCCAGAAGGTGTAATTAGGGAAATAGAACCGGCTGGGCTCCCTTTCCTCGCAAAAGAGAAGGTGTGACCTCATTTAACTTTTAAAATGATTTTAAAAAGCGCAGAGAATAGCACGGTGGGTTAGCACTGCTGCCTCACAGTGCCGGGGACCCGGGTTCGATTCCCGGCTTGGGTCACTGTCTGTGCGGAGTCTGCACGTTCTCCCCCGTGTCTGCGTGGGTTTCCCCCGGGTGCTCCGGTTTCCCCCCACTGTCCAAAGACGGCCAGGTTTGGTGGGATTGACCTCCTGAAGTGTCCAAAAAGGATAGGTGGGGTTACGGGGGGGTAGGGGCCTAGGTAGGGTGCTAAGTAGGGGATGGGAGGGGGCCCTTGGGGAGCGGACCCCCCACCCCCCCCCCCCCCCCCATCCACCCCCCGCTTCAGATTGTCACATCTTATATACTGAATGACAGCCTTAAGACCATAGACTGTAAGATGGAGGAGCAGAAGGAGGCCATTCGACCCATCAAGTCTGCTCCGCCATTCAATGGGATCGTGACTGATCTGATGTGATAATCCTCAACTCCCCTTTCCCGCCTTCTCCCCATGACCCTCGATCCCCTCACTGACTTAAAAACATGCCTATCTTAGCCTCGAGCATGCTAGACAAAGCTGGAATGTAAAGCCAGTCTCAATGAGGTGACCACAAAACTATCGTCGACTGTCGTTTAAAATGGCCGATTCTGTGACTGCCTTCTCTGGAAAACAGCCAAGCGAG